>NC_092246.1:4345000-4382500 GCF_036320965.1 Panulirus ornatus
CCCCGCCGCCCGCCACGGGAATGGAGCCCTTATGTCCTCGTGATAATAGGGCGAGGATGGGCCCCCGGGAGCCGCGTGAAGGATTGTGGAAAACTGGGGAAGATGTGGACGCTAACTGCTGCTGGCCATCCCGGCGATTGGGCCCGGGCCGACGGCAGCAACTCCTCCTAGAAATCACGTTAAAGAAGTCGCGGATCAGCGGTGGTGGTGGTAGGGAAGGAGGAGGGAGGAGAGAGGGGGGGTTGATCAGTGACCGGCCATTGGTCGGCCGGGCGGGCGGACACCCTCCCGGACCCAACTGACCAATGGGAACGAGGCTTCAAGTTCTTAGGAGAAGAGCTCTTCTGGGGCGGGTCATCCCGGGGTCCTCGACTCGGAGGGGCGCCTCGCCATCCCCCCCACACTCCCGCCTGGGCTTACAATCAGCGATATGGCTCCCTAATCTAATCGACCGCCTCATAATAACCACTCCAATCTCTATAAGTGCATACACTCATGAAAATAATATGGGAGAATTAAAAAACAAGAAGTGATTACTGCTGGAGAATTGAATTAGCGCGTGTATAAGAGGGCATGCCGAGGGGCGGCCGCTGCCACTGCTTCAGGATGCCTTCTGGAGGAGACAGCCACCGCCTCGAGGTCTCCCAGGATAGCCTAGGACACGACGGCTGGACACACACACACACACACACACGTCCGAGGACACCTCACTCCCGAGACACTTAGGAGGACCCCACCCACCCGTCCACGCCCGTCCTCCTCCTCCTTCGTCAGTCCGACACGCGCCCCCCGGGCGCGCCACCCCCGACCCAGCGAGGCCTCAAGAAGTTCCTCCGGCACGTGACGTCGACCTCCAGGCTCCCCCTCGGGTCGAGTGGCACTCAAAGAAGGATAATATTTGTGGCCCCGGGTGGTGCTCACGGATGGCGAGTGTGGTGCGTCCTCGTTGGAGGTGGTTATGACGTGGCTAATTAATCGGTGATTATCGACCAATGACATACGCCCGTGAAAGATTATATCAAGCCCCTTCCGATGATTAATATTTAGCAGATGAATCGGTGATTATGATTCGGTGATTAGACCCGTCACTAAGTGATCAATTCTGTGATGAGGTCACTAAACTTGTGATTAACAATGAGTGATTAAATCTGTGATTAAGTCACTAAATTTGTGATTAATCGATGGATTAATAAGTGATTAGGTCTGTGAAATTAGTGATGAATTTGGTGGTTAATTGTTATCACGAACTTTGTAGAAATATTAGTACTTCATTATATAAGAATTTCACGAAAAGAAAAAGACAGTGTAAGAGAATTATATATATATATATATATATATATATATATATATATATATATATATATATATATATATATATATATATATATATATATATCCCTAATCATATGAGTATTAATCAGTCTAACGTAAACTGAATGTGTTAGAGTCCTTAACCTGGCCGTGTTGATACTGTGTCTAATTAGCATACTGAAATGCTGTTAATTACAGTGGAGGGAGCGGGTAGAGGGAGGGGGAGAGGGGGGAGGAGTAATTTGTTCCCTCGTGGCTTTTGTCATAATGTGATGGCTCTAGACGGGGCGGGGGGGGGGGGGCGGGGCTGTAGATGGGGTGATTGGGCCATGGGATATTATGGATTGGGATTGGGGGAGGGGGACTGTAGATGGGGTGATTGGGCCATGGGTTGATTAAGGATTGGTGTCTTACTAGAGGATGAATAGGATTCGAGAACACATTCTAGGGAAAAGGTGATTTGTTTTTTAATGAGTATAGGAGGTTTCTAGTGAAATGAGAAGTTTTCTAGTGGAGTGATAGGGTTTTCTAGTAAAGTAAGGTTTCTAGTAACGTGATTGTGTTTTCCATTAGAGTGAGAAGGTGTCTAGTGAAATGGTAGGGATTTTAAGGAAAGTAACTAGGACTCCTAGAGCGATGATGGGGAGCGAGAGGGGTGATGGACAGTTCTAGATGAACGGTAGGGCATCTAGATGACAGATGAGGGTAGCTAGGGAAGTGATTGTGACATATGAATGAGTGATGGGGCTTCTAGAGAAGGGATGCCCTCGCGAGTGAGTTGAGCGATGGGGGCTTCTAGATGAACCATGAGGATAGCCAGTGGACTGCTGGGGTTTACTAGAAGAGTGATAGGAATCTAGAGAACTGAGGTGGGGTGGGGGTAAGGGTTTCCCAAATCTTTGACATTGTGGCCTTAGAAAACGATGTTGCTTCTATAAGGTGAAGGGAGGCTTTTATATAGTACTGACAGACGTTCTAGAGTAGTGACAGCTTCCTCTAGGTTAGGTTAGGTTTCTAGAAAAGGTAGTTGGAATGGGAAGGTGTTCATTATTGATTTGGGGTTTATTAGAAGAAGGATTAGGGAGGTCTAGAATATTGATGCTTGGCTTCTAGAGTCGTGCCTGGGGTTTCTAGGTGAGCTAGAGGAGAGACCTACCCAAAAATGAGTTAGAATGCGGAGCTGATGATGGGGGAAGGAAGGCTGTAGAGGGAGAGCTGGGACCCTAACAAGGTGTGATGAGTTGTAGAGGTGTTAGTGCTTTAACTACAGGGGAAACTGTAGGTACATAGATAGTTGGTTAGATAGATAGATAGATAGATGGGAAGGTAGATAGTTAGATGGTTAGATAGATAGTACGTAGACAGAGGTGGGAAGGGTAAAATGGTTTATGGCGCGGGAAACGACGATTAAGTATATATATATATATATATATATATATATATATATATATATATATATATATATATATATATATATATAGTGGGTTTAGTGTAGTGAGGGCGAGGGAGACTCCTAGAGAAGCGAAAGGGGAGGGGGCGTCTAGATAAGTGAGGGAAGGGGGGGGGGTGGAAGGGGATTCTATGGACGTGAGGGGGAGGGACTTAAGGGGAATTTGAGGGGGAGGGGCTTAATGGGAAGTGAGGGGGAGGGGCTTAATGGGAAGTGAGGAGGGGGGGAGGGGGGGGAGTGTATAGAGTAGTGAGGGTGATGAAAGCTTTTAGGGAAGTCAGTGAAAAGGGGATCATCTCTCTCTCTCTCTCTCGCTCTCTCGCTCTCTCTCTCTCTCTCTCTCTCTCTCTCTCTCTCTCTCTCTCTCTCTCTCTCTCTCTCTCTCTCTCTTTCTCTCTAGGGGGGTCTCTGGTGAGAGAGAGAGAGAGTGAAGGGGGACCCCTTCCAGAGGGCGAGGGGGAGCTCCTGAAGTAGTGAGGGGGGGGGGGGGGGACCAAGGTACCATCTTGGAGAGAGGGGTGGGGGTGGGGGGGTGGTCGCTACATGATCTGGAGTGGTGATCTGTGGTTGGATCTAGAGAAAGACTGGCTAGGATGTACTTCTAGAGCTAGGAATTATGTCTAGTGCTAGGATGTACGTCCAGTGCTAGGATGTGCGTCCAGTGCTAGGATGTACGTCCAGTGCTAGGATGTACGTCCAGTGCTAGGATGTACGTCCAGTGCTAGGATGTACGTCCAGTGCTAGGATGTACTTCTAGGGCTAGGATGTACGTCCAGTGCTAGGATGTACGTTCAGTGCTATGATGTACGACCAGTGCTAGGATGTACGTCCAGTGTTAAGATGAGAGTGAGTTGATCGGAGAGTTTCTAGAGGACTTAGATAGATGGAGATCTATCAGAAACGTGAGACAGAAGTGGAAGTGTCTAGACTAGAGACACTGTCGGAGGATTTCTAGAAAAGTGACAGGAAAGTGGGCAGTGCCTAGAGGAGCGAGACAAGAAAGTGGTATGGATGTAGGGGGCTTCTAGTAAAGTGGGAGGGAAGAACTAACTTCTAGAGGAAGCGAGAGGGAAGGAGGGAGCACCTCTAGGAAATGGAAAGAAGAGGAGATTTTCTAGCAAGGGTGACATGGGAAGTCAAGCTTTTGGAAGATAGAAGGAGTGAGATGGGGAGTAGAAACACCTAGAAGGAGCGAGATTGAAAAAGAAAAAAAAAAAAAAAAAGGAAAAGGAGGCTTCAGAAAACTGTGATGGGGTGGGCACTTCCCTAGAACAGCGAGGTTGAAAGTGGGACTGTCTTGTACCTAGAACCTCTGGGGTTGTGAGGTTGAGGTGGGGGGTTGCAGGGGGTTCCGGGCGTACTTGTCTTCGCCGAAGAATTGCTCCCGATGGCTTCTGGAGGCCACGGCTTAGGGGGGGGGGTGTAGGGTCCGAGAGAGAGAGAGAGAGAGAGAGAGAGAGAGAGCAGAAGGCGACCCTGGACTGTGAACCCACAAACATATGATACACGAGACCTGTGTGAAGAAAAGAAAAAAAGAAATGATAAAGGAAAGACAAATACGAACGAAAGTCAAAAGAAAAACCGACATCATTAATGAATATTGAATGATTTACGTAGGAATATGAAGATCAGCCAGGATGACTTAGCAGTAAACCTTGAGGTTGACCTCCAGTTGAGGTTGACCTTCAGTTGAGGTTGACCTTCAGTTGAGGTTGACCTCCATTTGAGGTTGACCTTCAGTTAAGGTTGACTTCCAGTTGAGGTTGACCTTCAGTTAAGGTTGACCTCCAGTTGAGGTTGACCTCCAGTTAAGGTTGACCTTCAGTTAAGGTTGACCTCCAGTTGAGGTTGACCTTCAGTTGAGGTTGACCTCCAGTTGAGGCTGACCTCCAGTTGAGGTTGACCTTCAGTTGAGGTTGACCTCCAGTTGAGGCTGACCTCCAGTTGAGGTTGACCTTCACTTGAGGTTGACCTCCAGTTGAGGCTGACCTCCAGTTGAGGTTGACCTTCAAAAGAGTGAGAGTCAGACTTGGGAATCTCTGATGAATAGAAGACTATCAGAATAATAGAACCGTTGAGGCGAAGACTCCATAGGGGACACATCAAAAGAAAGACCTTGATGACCTAACTTGGGAGGGGGGGCCCCAGAACCTGGAATGAGACAAGTTAGTGCTATATTCCTGGCGCTACCTCGCGGACGCGGGAAACGGCGATCATGTATTATAGTAATAGTGATAATAATAATCATAATAATGTGTAAAGGCGTTACCGGACTCCTCCTTCGTATGGCTTCGGAGTACAGCGGCGTACAAGAAGTCCTCATTCCAAAGGAATTCATCCTTTCCCTGCTACTGAATGGTGCGCCGCGTCAGATCTGGGTTTCTATGGTCATAATAATAATGATAAAGGTAATAATGGTAATAAATACACACACACACACACACACACACACACACACACACACAGGTGGCTGCTGCTGGACCCATCATTAATTATGTTAACTGTTTGTGGCAGTTGTAAGAAAGTTAATTGCTGCAGGAAATTAAAAAGAAAAAAAAAAGAAGGAAAAAGAGAAATGTTCATATTAATTCAGCCTGCTTTGTACCACGGAATTTTGATGCGTTTTCCTTTATGTTTTTTTTTTTCTTCTAATGTTTATGATAACTGAAGAATTGGGATCTAAAGCTAATTAGAGAGAGGTTATCTCTCTCTCTCTCTCTCTCTCTCTCTCTCTCTCTCTCTCTCTCTCTCTCTCTCTCTCTCTCTATCTATCTATCTATCTATCTATCTATCTCTAGCTTATATGATTCTTAAGCACTGTCCCTTATCTCCGAATAACGAACGAATATACACATTATCCTACTAATCACCGTTGATAATAGTCCATGATAATGATAAATGATTATCAATGTTACCGTCATTATTGGTCATTCTGTCATGATGATCATCATCATCATCATGATCATCATGATCAATAAAGTTATTGTATTCTACAACAGGAATATGTTAAATCCTCAGCGAATTTTTTTTCTTAAAGTATGAACCAATCCGTTACTCCACACGTAACTGGATCATCTTTATAGGTCTTGATTAACCAGTTATCGGTCATTAACGAACGTTATCATCTTTTATTGATCATTATAGGTGTCTCACACATGCCGGCAGAGGGTAGGGGAGTCGACTGTCGTGTTTTGAATGTCTGGGTTCGAGTCCCGGTGGTACGCATAAGTTTTTGTTCTTCAAAAGTATGATTAAAGTTTTATGATCAGTTCACCGAGTGTATACCAACGGGGGAAGAAAGTGATAAATGGGATTTACGCTCAGTTTATATATATATATATATATATATATATATATATATATATATATATATATATATATATATATATATATATATGTCAAGGCATGTGAGGCGTCTGGGGTGGACCATGGAAAGCTGTGTAGGTATGTATACACGTGTGTGGACATGTGTATGTACATGTGTATGGGGGGGGGGGGGGGTTGGGCCATTTCTTTCGTCTGTTTCCTTGCGCTACCTCGCAGACGCGGGAGACAGCGACAAAGTATAAAAAAAAAAAAAAAAAAAAAAAATATATATATATATATATATATATATATATATATATATAATCAAAAGGTTTTAAAGGTGCATGGGAATAATGGTATTATGTGAAGTAGGCAAGCGTGGAAATTAGCGAATGAATTGGTTACAAAATTGGCGCCAGTTCGATAAGACACTAAATTCTCTGCGCTTGTTTAACAGCTTTAATGTCTGTGTTTGTTGTCATATTTGATTGGTCGGGAACGCTTTAAATCACGTAACATATATTTCTTACGTTTGTGTTGAGATTTTAATGCGTGATGATAAAGTTACGCTCGTAACTTAGAATTTAGAATCGTCATTATGAATGGGAATTTTTAACGTAAGACGTGATATTTTTCTCAAGATTTTTTTAAATCCCATTTTCTAAATCGGGTTTTTTTCATTCTCGTTTTCTTATTGTTAATGATTATGATACGTTTGCACAACAGTGGGGAAAAATATGGAGAAAGTTCATGCAAATTACTTGAGAGAGATATGCATATATAATTACCTTAGGAAAGTACAAATGATTCATTTTTCTGAGTGATGTATAAATGAAGAGTCTTCCGTGAGTTTAACTATATATATATATATATATATATATATATATATATATATATATATATATATATATATATATATATATATATATATATATATATATCCCCTGCGTGTCGTAGGAGGTGGCTGAGACAGGAACCAAAGCGAGGACTTTTTACCCAATTCGTCTGTTTCTGACGCTACCTTGCGATAACGGGAAACGGGGACCAGGTTTGAAAGAATATATATATATATATATATATATATATATATATATATATATATATATATATATATATATATATATATATATATATGTGTGTGTGTGTGTGTGTGTATGTGTGTGTGTGTGTGCGTGTGAGTGGATGTGGCCTTTCTTCGGGTGTTCCTAGCGCTACCTCTCTAACAACGGGAAACGGCGATCAAATCACGTTGTGTTGACAGTATTGATTTTGAAATAGATGGAATTTCTTTTTGAGTGTTACATGCAACATAGATGGAACGTTTGGACTAGTGTTTCCCCCTCTTGTTTATTTGCTTAATTTGTCGTATTTGCTGGTGCTGTATTATTTTTTAATTGTCATGAATTTTATGAGTTATTGCTCTAAAGAAGTTTTAGAAGTGCCAGCTGTGGTAGACGTAGTGGTTATAGTATTAGTAGTTGTAAATGTTCATGTTTGTAGGAATATATATATATATATATATATATATATATATATATATATATATATATATATATATATATATATATATATATATATATATATATATATATATATGTATGTATACGTACGTGTGTGTATGTATGTGTGTGTGTGTGTGTGTGTGTGTGTGTGTGTGTGTGTGTGTGTGTGTGTGTAGGTACTGTGGTGTGCGAAGGGCCTTAGGCTCCTGAAGGTGGCTCTACCACAGGAGGTGTTCAGATACAGGGTCACTAAGTGCCAGGGGCGCGTGTGGCACGCACAGGTGCCACGTACCCTCACGTGCCGATATGTGGACGAGTCACGTACTTTTATGTACGTGTGCCACGTGCCTTGAAGTACAAGTAGCGTTGGGAGGCAGTACATGTACCACGTACCGTCACGTACAAGGTGTGACGTACCATCACGTACATGTGCCACGCACCGTCACGTACAAGTGTGACGTACCATCACGTACATGTGCCACGTATCGTTAAGTACAAGTGCCACGTACCGTCACGTACAAATGCCACATACTTTCAAGTACAAGTGACAGTAGAGGAAGTAAAAGTGTCCACGTACCATCACGCACAAGTAGCGAGAGTGGAAGTATGAGTTCCACGTACCGTCACTCACATACAAGTGGCGTTAGAATAAGTACAGTTCCACGTACCGTCACATACAAGTGGTGTTAAAATAAGTACAAGAGTCACATACCTTCACGTACAAGTCACGTACCTTCACGTACGAGTGACGGCAGATTAAGTACAACTGCCACGTACCTTCACATACGAGCGACGGTACAGTAAGTACAATTGCCACGTACCTTCACGTACAAGCGACGGTACAGTAGGTACAATTGCCACGTACTTTCACGTACGAACGACGGTATATTAAAGTGCAGTTGCCATGTACCTTCACGTACGAACCACGGTATAGTAAGTACAGATACCACGTACCAACACGAACAAGCGACTGCAGAATAAGTACAGGTGCCACGTACCATCACGTACGAGCGACGGTACAGTAAGTACAATTTCCACATACCTTCACGTACGAGGGAGGGTACGGTGAGTACATGTACCACGTGCGAACGACGGTAAAGTACAATTGCCACGTACCATCACGTACGAGGAAGGGTAGGGTAAGCACAGTTGCCACGAACCTTCGCGTACGAACGACGGTAAAGTATAATTGCCACGTACCATCACGTACGAGGGAGGGTAGGGTCAGTACAGGTGCCACGTACCTTCACGTACGAACGACGGTATAGTACAATTGCCACGTACGAGAGAGGGTAGGGTAAGTACAGGTGCCACGTACCATCACGTACGAGGGAGGGTAGGGTAAGTACAGTTGCCACGTACCATCACGTACGAGGGAGGGTAGGTAAGTACAGTTGCCACGTACCTCCACGTACGAGGGAGGGTAGGGTAAGTACAGTTGCCACGTACCATCACGTACGAGGGAGGGTAGGGTAAGTACAGTTGCCACGTACCTTCACGTACGAGGGAGGGTAGGGTAAGTACAGTTGCCGCGTACCATCACGTACGAGGGAGAGTAGGGTAAGTACAGGTGCCACGTACCTTCACGTACGAGGGAGGATAGGGTAAGTACAGTTGCCACGTACCATCACGTACGAGGGAGGGTAGGGTAAGTACAGTTGCCACGTACCTCCACGTACGAGGGAGGGTAGGGTAAGTACAGTTGCCGCGTACCATCACGTACGAGGGAGAGTAGGGTAAGTACAGGTGCCACGTACCATCACGTACGAGGGAGGGTAGGGTAAGTACAGGTGCCACGTACCTTCAAGTGCCTTGTTGCGTGAGAGGAGTGCCAGGAGCACGTCCGGCGGGGGGTCCGGTGCCACGGCCGGTGCCACAGGGCCGAGGTGAGGGCCTGCTTGGGTCACCACGGCGCTCATAGCAGGCGGGAGGAGCGGCCAGAGGGCGCGGGGGGCGGGGAGGTTGGCGTGTGAGGGCAGGTGTGGAGGTGGTGAGGGCGCCGTGGTGCCTCCTGCCCTGTAGGCCCCTCACTACACCTGCACTACACCTGCGGCCGGCTGTTTTGAGAGAGGGGGGGCCGGCGGCAGCGCGCCTCCTCCTCCCTACACCTGCCCCGGGGGCGCACCGGCACGCTGCGCTGGGAGAGAGAGAGAGGTGCCCTTGGCCGGGTCAGCACTCGTGTGCCCAGGGGCGTGGCTGGGGGGGGAAAGCTGCTGGTCTGGACGCACCAGGTGAACCAATGAACACCTGCTTGAAGTAGGCCTACGCGCGCGTCGGACGCTCCGTCGTGCGGATAAAAAGCCCCGTGTCACAGTGTGGCCGCGGCCGCCATCAGTCTCAATTATGTGGTGGGCGGGGCCACGGGGGAGTGCCACCGGTGCCAGGCCCCGCCCCGCGACGCCCGACGGCCTATCCGAGCGCGGGACGCGGGGGCGCTAGCCAATCGCCCGTCGGCAGAGGCACTACCAGCATGGCGCAGGCGGGCCTCGACCTCACGGTGGTGGTGGTGGTGGTGGTGACGGTCCTTCACCACCACCACCACCACCACTACCTCCACCACCACCACCACCACCTCCACCACCATCACCACCACAGCTGATATCATCCCCACCCACACCACCATTCCTCCACCGCCTACTTTTCAACAGCCTCACATTCCCTTCACTCGCATCATATATATATATATATATATATATATATATATATATATATATATATATATATATATATATATATATATATAGAATATGTGGTGTCACTCTGTATAATTTACTTCTGGTGGGGGAGGTAAATGCTGGGGTCTTGGGAGAGGAGGACGGGTCTACAGTATGCAAGGGGGAGAGGGACGGGTGATCGAGAGGTGAGTCAGCTAGTGTTTGCAGATGGCACCGCCGTAGTGGCAGGCCGCGGAGAGAAGGTCTTGGAACTTGATATCGGGATTTACGTGCGACAGATGGGAACAAATGGTGGGCTCTGGTTCGTGATATGGTTTTGAGATGGTGCTGGGAGCGGAGACGAAAGGATTTGACTGCATCTTGGAGAGGGAGGGACATGGTAGAAGTGGAGTGCCTTGAGTACATGGGAGTGGACGTGACAGCAAATGGAACCATGGGTGCTAGAATGAGTCATAGCATGGAACAGATGAGCCTAAATTCCCCTGGATGCATGGAACAGACGAGGCTAAATTCCCCTGGATGCATGGAACAGACGAGGCTAAAATCCCCTGGATGCATGGAACAGATGAGGCTAAAGCCCCTGGATGCATGGAACATATGAGGCTAAATTCCTCTGGATGCATGACGAGGTGTATGCAGTTAGAAGTCATTGTCTGGTAGGCCAAAGATAGAAACGTTTCAACGATACAGCGATCACGAGACTATTATTTAAATGGGAATCACAGGTTCTCTATGCCAAAGAAAGACAGAGGATGGGAAGTGATGGACACGGGACACCTCGGGATGATACGTGGTGTGAGGTGGGTCGATCGTGTTAGGTGTGGCAGTGTCAGAGCGAGGTGTGGTGATGAGCGCACTCTCACTCACAGTGCCTCCCAGGGTGCGCCGAAGTAGGTTTAGACACATGGAGAGGATGAGCGAGGAGGTACTGGCTAAGAGGATCTGTGTCAAGAGTTTAGGGAGTAAGGGCGAAGGAAGGATATGGGACTTTGACATTCAGGGGGATGAGATCATGGGATAGAATGATTTGGCTCAGTGTGGTATATGCGGGGTGATGGCTTGTCACTGAGTTTAACCAGGGCATATGAAGCAGTCATTTATACAGGGCCTATGACATAGTGTTATATATATATATATATATATATATATATATATATATATATATATATATATATATATATATATATATATATACACTCTTTTTCTCTAAGTGTCAATAGATCGTTTACGAAATATAAAAGTAAATTTTACCGATAGATTCCTTATATGTATGATGACGTGTTAATAAAGTTGTGTATATCTCGGCCTTATCATTAATATTCCTTTACTAGTAAACAACCACTACGGGTAGATAGGTCACCCTGGGTCAACAGCTTCACCCTGCGGGTAGTATGTCACCCTAGGTCAATGGCTGCACCCCAGGGTAGGTATGTCACCCTGAGTGAACAGCTTCACCCTAGGCCAGGTGGCCTGCTGTGTCAGGACCATCTCCACCGTATAGCTTCTGGTTAGATCCCTTGTGGTTCCTCTTCTGAGAGAATCAGTCGAGGCCAACCTGACCTCAGCGCCACATCTGGACAATAACGGTCCAACATGGCCCAGCTTGAGTGTGTTCAGTGATGGACTTCCTATATTCCTACCTCGTTTAAAATTGTTTTCTCTCAACCGTAAGTTTTTCTATATTTCTCGTTCCATAGTTTGTATTTAGATTGTGACTCATATTACACTTCATGTTATTGTTAATTTCTTTCGCTTTTATTGTTTTCCCTTACTTTCATTTGCCATGTATTGTGTATTTTTCCGACTGTGTTTCTATTTTATATTTTGTCTGTGCGTTTTACATATTCTATCCTAGTTTTGTTACGCAGTTTTTTGTAGATTTTTGTAGATTCCTGATGATGCCTCCGTGAAGCTTGATTGAAATGAAATGCATAACTTTGGACAGCTGGTGTTTGAGCAACCATCTGATGGTAGAGTGATACTGAGAAAATGAGAGAACATAAAAAGAAGAATAATAACTTTAAATATGCTGTCGTATTTAATTTCATGTGCATATATATATATATATATATATATATATATATATATATATATATATATATATATATATATATATATATATATATTTCTTCTTTTCTTTTAAACTATTTGCCATTTCCCGCGTTAGCGAGGTAGCGTTAAGAACAGAGGACTGGGCCTTTTTTGGAATATCCTCACCTGGCCCCCTCTGTTCCTTCTTTTGGAAAAAAAAAAAAAAAAAGAGAGGGGATAGGGGATTAAGAATACTTCCCGCGTATTCCCTGCGTGTCGTAGAAGGCGACTAAAAGGGGAGGGAGCGGGGGGCTAGAAATATATATATATATATATATATATATATATATATATATATATATATATATATATATATATATATATAGTACATACTGATTGGTAATGAAGCCTCTTACTGATATAAATTAAGTACCTAATTAGGATTCTTTTTAATGATTGTAAGTAGTTATCATTTGATGCAATCATCATCTTTGTCTTGCAATGAAAATTAGTTTTTCTTTTTTTGCTATTATTGATGTAGTTATCATTGTTATTGTTATTGTGTTTGTTGCTATTCTCTGGTTATGGTTTTTCTCATTAAGAAGTGGTGTTTGTTTTGGTAATTTGTTTGTTTACCGGCGCTATTGGTTCAAGAGAGACTTAAAAGTTTTTAGGAACATGTAATGAAATGTTGGGCTCCACGGGCGTGTGAAGCCTCTTTACCACACACACAAACAGGTCACGCCACCTGCTTGTGTTCGAACCCCGGGCGAGGCAATAGACTTACAAACCAGCGCAGGTGTTCCACCTCCCCTCTGGCCTTGTCGATAGATGGCTACCTGGCTTTACACACTATGATATGTGTGGATATTATACACATACGAGCACATACATACTACATACAGCCTCTTGCGTAAGAAGGACATGTGAGTCGACATCGTAGTTCACCTATGGTGGGAATCCTACAATGGATGGATGGCAAAATGAGACTAACTGTCCCCTTGGTAAATGTTAGTATAGCACTGAAATGCTCCGTAAAGCTGTTCACATCCTGCATAGCGTCGTAACCAGCGTTGTGCTTGTCTGGTTAGGTTAGCGCGCTTACAGAAGCCCAAGGTGACGGATTGAGAGATGATGGTAGACTTGGGAAGAGAGAAGAGTCAGTAGAGACTTGATCACAACCTTTAAGTTGTGTTTTTTTTGAAGCCTAAGTTGATGTTACCAGTGAGCATTTCCTTGAAAATATAACAACCTCAGGACATAACATGATGTTGTGCGAGAAACTTGTTAGAATTTTTTTTTCTATAATGTAGGATGAACTGAGCTGTGGAATGAACTGAATGATGAAAAATAGGACTTGGACTGCAAAGAGAAGTTTCAAGACTTGTGTAATTGTAGTGAACGTTGAGTATAGAACTACCACCCCGTGCAGTACAAGAGATGGGGCCCCCCACCAGTGTGGAACTCCCTCCCCGCACAGTACAAGAGATGGGACCCCACCTGTGTAGAACTCCCTCCCCGTACAGTACAGGACGTGTGGCCCCCACCTGTGTAGAACTCCCTCCTTCCCCGTACAGTACAAGAGATGGGGGCCCCACCAGTGTACAACTCCCTCCCCGTACAGTACAAGAGATGGGGGCCCCACCAGTGTACAACTCCCTCCCCGTACAGTACAAATAGGTAATTACACATGGGTACCTTCCCTTCCTCAATCTCCCCCTTCCTTCTCTTGTGTTGCTCCCCTTTCCACGGTCCTTCCCCTCCCACAATCCTCCGCTCCCATAGGGATTTCCCCTTTCCACAGTCCCCCACCCTTCCCGTTTTCTAACCCTTGGCTGATGATTACACACAGAGGTGGGCTTTCCTTCCCTTCACCCTTCTCCCTGGCTGGGCGTGGCTCCCTACACGATAGGGAGCAAGGCTGGTGGCCAGGGAGGGAGAGGAGAGAGAGAGAGAGAGAGAGAGAGAGAGAGAGAGAGAGAGAGAGAGAGAGAGAGAGAGAGAGAGAGAGAGAGAGAGAAGTCTATGGGAACAAAAGTGAAAGGGTTAAGGTGCCTGTGTGTATGTATATGTGTATGTATTTTTGTGTGTGTATGTGTATGTATATGTGTATGTATTTGTTTGTCTATGTGTGTGTGTGTGTGTGTGTGTCAGGGAGAAATGGACCAAAATTACAAATCTTTTCGTATTATAAAAGTTGGAATAAGAGTCGATTGTTCTTGTGCGGGTTTTGCTGCCTCGGCCGCTCTAGTCACCAGACAAATTAAAACCCATGTTTTTTTTTTTTTTTAGATTGGCTCATCAGAGCTGGTGGGGCTGTCTGGATCTGACGGGCTCGCAGCTAAATACCCTCGGCCTCTAACAACCAATTTGTGTCGTTGGTTGTGCAATTAGCGAGACGAATCATGATAATACGTTGTTAGAAAGAAAATAACTATTTGACAAGCGAGATGCTTCGAAAAGTTGATATTCGTCTCATGTTAAATTGGGAATTGTTTAGATGAATTGGGTGAGAAATGTGAAATAAGGAAAATTGGGTTTGGTCAAGTATGGTGGCATACTCATAGGAGACGCGTTGCGGCAGTGGAAGTCGAGTTAGTGAGTGGGCACACCTCGTTTTCTGTTCCCGAACAGCTAAGAGAGAGCGGGGGTGGGGTGATGAAAGTGATTGGTATGTAACACTGTCAGTCTGTGATGAAGGTGATGATATAACATTGTCAGTCTGGGATGAAAATGATCAATATACAAGTCAGTCTGGGATGAAAGTGATCAATATACAAGTCACAGTGGGATAGAAGTGATCAATATACAAGTCAGTCTAGGATAGAAGTGATCAATATACAAGTCACAGTGGGATAGAAGTGATCAATATACAAGTCACAGTGGGATAGAAGTGATCAATATACAAGTCAGTCTAGGATGGAAGTGATCAATATACAAGTCACAGTGGGATAGAAGTGATCAATATACAAGTCACAGTGGGATAGAAGTGATCAATATACAAGTCAGTCTAGGATAGAAGTGATCAATATACAAGTCACAGTGGGATAGAAGTGATCAATATACAAGTCAGTCTAGGATGGAAGTGATCAATATACAAGTCACAGTGGGATAGAAGTGATCAATATACAAGTCAGTCTAGGATGGAAGTGATCAATATACAAGTCACAGTGGGATAGAAGTGATCAATATACAAGTCACAGTGGGATAGAAGTGATCAATATACAAGTCAGTCTAGGATAGAAGTGATCAATATACAAGTCACAGTGGGATAGAAGTGATCAATATACAAGTCACAGTGGGATAGAAGTGATCAATATACAAGTCACAGTGGGATAGAAGTGATCAATATACAAGTCACAGTGGGATAGAAGTGATCAATATACAAGTCACAGTGGGATAGAAGTGATCAATATACAAGTCACAGTGGGATAGAAGTGATCAATATACAAGTCAGTCTAGGATAGAAGTGATCAGTATACAAGTCACAGTGGGATAGAAGTGATCAATATACAAGTCACAGTGGGATAGAAGTGATCAATATACAAGTCAGTCTAGGATAGAAGTGATCAGTATACAAGTCACAGTGGGATAGAAGTGATCAATATACAAGTCACAGTGGGATAGAAGTGATCAATATACAAGTCAGTCTAGGATAGAAGTGATCAATATACAAGTCACAGTGGGATAGAAGTGATCAATATACAAGTCACAGTGGGATAGAAGTGATCAATATACAAGTCACAGTGGGATAGAAGTGATCAATATACAAGTCACAGTGGGATAGAAGTGATCAATATACAAGTCACAGTGGGATAGAAGTGATCAATATACAAGTCACAGTGGGATAGAAGTGATCAATATACAAGTCACAGTGGGATAGAAGTGATCAATATACAAGTCACAGTGGGATAGAAGTGATCAATATACAAGTCACAGTGGGATAGAAGTGATCAATATACAAGTCACAGTGGGATAGAAGTGATCAATATACCACACAAGGATGAAGTTGTGTCCTTTCAAAAGGATTCCTTACATCACCTGAGGGCAACCCCCCCTCCACCCCCCCCCTCTTCCCGTTTTCTCTCTACAGTCCACAAGCTACAACAGCTTGATGGGACCAGCGTCGTGCACACAGCTTCCATACCCCGGCATCTTCTCTCTTCTTCTTCTTCTTCTTCTTCTTCTTCTTCTTCTTCTTCTTCATCTAGCTCCTTCTCCTCCTCCTCTTCTTCTTCATCTTCTTCTTCTTCCTCTTCATCTTCTTCCTCTTCTTCTTTTTCCTCCTCCTCCTCCTCCTCCTCCTCTTCTTCTTCTTCTTCTTCTTCTTCTTCTTCTTCTTCTTCTTCTTCTTCTCTGAAGGTTGTGGTTGGATCTGTATGCGTGTTGATGAGTTTTAAAACAGTTAGGCACGACGGTACGACCCTCGAGCACGACGGTACGACCCTCGAGCACGACGGTACGACCCTCGAGCACGACGGTACGACCCTCGAGCACGACGTTACGACCCTTGAGCACGACGGTACGACCCTCGAGCACGACCGTACGACCCTCGAGCGCGACGGTACGGCCCTCGAAGACGACGTTACGACCTTTGAGCACGACGGTACGACCCTCGAGCACGACGGTACGACCCTCGAACACGACGTTACGACCCTCGAGCACGACCATACGACCCTTGAGCACGACCATACGACCCTTGAGCACGACGGTACGACCCTTGAGCGCGACCGCATCACCAAGTACCCAGCGTTCAACAAAGTCAGGTCCCAAATTTATCGGCGAGCACTTAAGACATCTCCAGAAGGCTGTCGCTCCTCGCAACGCGCCCGCCCTTGTCTAACCATTCCCCCCCTTCCTCCCCTCCCCTCCCCTCCCCTCCCCTCTTCCCCTACCCAGTCCTCCCCTCTCCCCTCCGTCACCCTGTTACTCCCCAGCCCCCCCCCCCCCCCCCACCCTTCCCCAATCCCAATCCGCCCTCCTAATTGGGAGATTATGCAGCCGGGAGAGTTTTTTGATTCGATGGGATTTTAAAATTTTTGTCACTGTGTTTATTAGCTCCCATGGGGGACCCCCTCAGCCAGACTGGTAAAAGTCGCTTGTTAAAACATTGGACGAGAAAGAAAATAATAAAAGAAAGAAATGAGATCATGAAAGTTTGTTCAAATTATTGAAAGAAGTGATGGAAGTAGGCGGGTACATTGCCTTCGTTGTACATACATATCGATATGTGCTGTTCATTCATACATACTCATCTGTATGTATTGTTCATCCATACATACTCATATGTATGTATTGTTCATCCATACATACTCGTATGTATGTATTGTCCATCCATGCATACTCATATGTATGTATTGTCCATCCTTACATACTCATCTGTATGTACTGTTCATCCATACATACTCATATGTATGTATTTTCATCCATACATACTCATCTCTATGTATTTTTGTATGCATACATACTTATTCATATGTATTTTGCATACATACATACCCATCCATATGTATTGTGGATACATACATTATAATCATCCTTACCTTTTATACATGCATACATACATACTCGCTCAACCAGATGTATTGTGTATGCATACATATTCATCCATATGCACAATACATGCATATATATATATATATATATATATATATATATATATATATATATATATATATATATATATATATATATATATATATATAATCATGTAATTCACATGCATACATAATTCCTTCATATGTACCATGTCTATCATCACTTCGACTACATCGTACGAATCACCTCGGAAATTTATATCAAACACTCTGTCCGTCTCTATAACGTAACCCTCTCCTCCTACAACGGTAATTGATAACTGATAACGGACGAACACTGTCTCAGGGATATTTAATTAGCCTAGCCCACTATCACACTGTGTGGGTGTAGTTGGACTCGTTTCGATCTTGTTTTCTGGGTAGTTTAAAGGGTCGCGGTGTGTGTGTGTGTGTGTGTGTGTGTGTGTGTGTGTGTGTGTGTGTGTGTGTGTGTATCCTCAGTATTAGGAGATATATATATTGCTTCACCCTTCCGTTCTCCCATGTGACTACACGTCTTGCACGTCACGTGGGGCCACGTCAGCTCGCCCCAGCTCTGCACGTCACGTGGGGCCACGTCAGGCCCCCAGCTCTGCACGTCACGTGGGGCCACGTCAGGCCACCCCAGCTCTGCACGTCACGTGGGGCCACGTCAGGCCCCCAGCTCGCCCCAGCTGGGCACTGGCAATGTACGTACGTAGTTGGTAAGGACGTAATAAAGTCTTGGGATTGTAACGCCCAGGTTTCACTAGTTGACGAGGGGGGAGGAGGGCGGCGGGCCTGGCTGTACCCTTGAGGCGGGGGAGGGAGGGTTGGGGGGGGGGGGGAATTTTGGACTTCCTCTTTATTACACACACACACACGCACACACACACACACACACACACACACTGTAGGTGGTAGGCAACCACCAGCCAGGGAGGTACTACCTGCCTGAGGATATATCGAGTCAGTGGCAACGGCGTGAGCCAGCACTGCAGAGGCTGTCAGGTTCCCTTCCCTGGCCTAGGTTGGTGTCTTCTCTAGCGAAATAAATAAATAAATAAAGCGCAGATGAATCTTTTGTTCCGTTTTTCCTTTATATTGATATATTAGTCGTTCAGTGACCCAACATATCGTACTAATGTTGTATCCACTGCCAAACAACCCTTGCCAACATATCGTACCGCTGTACCCACTGCCAGACACCTCTTCCCAACGTGTCGTACGGTTGTTGTTATTGACATGAAGGTGGTGCCAGAGAACTCGCCGAGCATATTGTACCCTTATCATTGACATGACGTCGCTGAAGAACCAAGGAAAAATATCGTATTGTTACGGTTCAGGTGACGGTGCCAGAACATGAAGAACATATCGTACCCATAGTGTGACGGTGCCAGAACATGAAGAAACATATCGTACCCATAGTGTGACGGTGCCAGAACATGAAGAAACATATCGTACCCATAGTGTGACGGTGCCAGACTTCCTAGCGAATATATCGTACGGTTAATCTAGACATCATGGTGTCAGAGAACTTGGAAAACATATCGTACCGTGATAAGAGGGCTACCGACAATCATATAATTGATGTAACAACAATTGATGTAACAACGAAGCTATTGTCGACATAGAAGTGTTAGATAACTCATCAGATTCTGTACGACGGCTGGCAGCCATACTGTCATCATTTTAGAAACATGCCCAACATATCGTACAGTCGGTTGCTGAGGTTTGCTGCCAGGCAACCAGCCTAACTTATGGTAACGCTTTTCAGAGACTGTCCTGCCAGACGCTGGAAGATTTATTATTATTCTAATTATCATTATTATTATTATAATGATAATAATTATTATTATAATAATAATAATAATAATAATAATAATAATTATTATTATTATTATTATTATTATTATTATTATTATTATTATTATTATTATCATTATCATAAACATTATTATCATTATTATTATTATTATTATTATTATTATTATTATTATTATTATTATTATCATTATTATTATTAATATTATTATTATTATTATTATTATTATTATCATTATTATTATTATTATTATTATCATATGCAAAACACATTCATATATATGTACGTGTAAGATTACGTGATTTCTCAGAAGTTGGATTCGTGGTAAACATTAAAGTGCATGTGATAAACAGGAACATTAATTCAATTTATGGGACTGAAGGATTACATCTGGTACGTGTGTGTGTGTGTGTGTGTCTAAGGTCATGCCGATAATCATATGTGTGTTTGTCAGTAGAGTTATATGTATCTTCTGTAAGTAAATATAATTAGCTTTGGTCTTTTCTGATATATATATATATATATATATATATATATATATATATATATATATATATATATATATATATATATATATATATATATTTTTTTTTTTTTTTTTTTTTTTTTTTTTTTATACTTTGTCGCTGTCTCCCGCGTCTGCGAGGTAGCGCAAGGAAACAGACGAAAGAAATGGCCCAACCCCCCCCCCCCCCCATACACATGTACATACACATGTCCACACACGTGTATACATACCTACACAGCTTTCCATGGTCCACCCCAGACGCCTCACATGCCTTGATTCACTCCACTGACAGCACGTCAACCCCTGTATACCACATCGCTCCAATTCACTCTATTCCTTGCCCTCCTTACACCCTCCTGCATGTTCAGGCCCCGATCACACAAAATCTTTTTCACTCCATCTTTCCACCTCCAATTTGGTCTCCCTCTTCTCCTCGTTCCCTCCACCTCCGACACATATATCCTCTTGGTCAATCTTTCCTCACTCATTCTCTCCATGTGCCCAAACCATTTCAAAACACCCTCTTCTGCTCTCTCAACCACGCTCTTTTTATTTCCACACATCTCTCTTACCCTTACGTTACTTACTCGATCAAACCACCTCACACCACACATTGTCCTCAAACATCTCATTTCCAGCACATCCATCCTCCTGCGCACAACTCTATCCATAGCCCACGCCTCGCAACCATACAACATTGTTGGAACCACTATTCCTTCAAACATACCCATTTTTGCTTTCCGAGATAATGTTCTCGACTTCCACACATTTTTCAAGGCTCCCAAAATTTTCGCCCCCTCCCCCACCCTATGATCCACTTCCGCTTCCATGGTTCCATCCGCTGACAGATCCACTCCCAGATATCTAAAACACTTCACTTCCTCCAGTTTTTCTCCATTCAAACTTACCTCCCAATTGACTTGACCCTCAACCCTACTGTACCTAATAACCTTGCTCTTATTCACATTTACTCTTAACTTTCTTCTTCCACACACTTTACCAAACTCAGTCACCAGCTTCTGCAGTTTCTCACATGAATCAGCCACCAGCGCTGTATCATCAGCGAACAACAACTGACTCACTTCCCAGGCTCTCTCATCCCCAACAGACTTCATACTTGCCCCTCTTTCCAGGACTCTTGCATTCACCTCCCTAACAACCCCATCCATAAACAAATTAAACAACCATGGAGACATCACACACCCCTGCCGCAAACCTACATTCATATATATATATATATATATATGTATATATATATATATATATATATATATATATATATGTATATATATATATATATATATATATATATATATATATATATATATATATATATATATATATATATATATGTATATATATATGTATATATATATATATATATATATATATATATATATATATATATATATATATATATATATATATATATATATATATATACCATGTACATCCTTACATATAACTGTAATTATGATTACTGTACACGTTTATAATTACCTAAGATCTGACCATTTGTTTTGAATAGATCTCCACCAAATAGATAAAAGTGATGATAAAAGTTATGGTTCTCATACTGTCCTGTCTTTACTGTTGATAAAAATATTATCAAATTAATCTCTAGTCAAATGAGCAATATACAATACAGTTTTCTCTCTCTCTCTCTCTCTCTCTCTCTCTCTCTCTCTCTCTCTCTCTCTCTCTCTCTCTCTCTCTCTCTCTATTTACTGTGTGGCAACTGTTCGCCAGGGGTTTCCAGACACCACCGTCCGGGGATTTTTCGCTGGAATTGGCTCTGCCTCCGTAATTGCGTTGGTATTTTGATTACTGTGAAATGAGAGTAAGTCCTCACTAATAATCGCTCTGTCGCGGCAATTATTGGTCAGATAATCAGGTAATGATAATTGCCTTCACATAAGGATTGCATCGCGATAATTACTATTCATATTCGCTCCAGCACAGGGAATAATTTCACTATGATTATCAAGATTATCTGAGGTATGTGTTGGTTGTTAGTGATAATTACTTGTGGTAATTACCGTTCGCGGCCGTAAGGGTCGGTTTAGAACGAAACACTTAATTAATCGTCTGAGAATTACAGTTGACTGAGGAATGGAGAATGGAATTATGTGGAAGGATGAAGGGAGGTGTGTAAGGGGGTAGGCAGTCTATGAGATGGGAAAGGGAAAGTATGGAATGGGACAGAAAGTTTGTAAAGTATAAGGAAAGGACAAATTACAGGATACCTGATGGTCCAAGACGAAATTATAAGCCTGAAACTAAGCCTAATACAGTAGGAGAGGCAGGATAGTATAGCAAAAGACATCTCCCAGTCCACCTCTCCCTCCGGCTCAACGGTCGGCAGGAAAAAAAGACGAGAAAGAAAAAAATTAGTATGGAAGATATACTGCCATGGAAATTGTGTAGGAGTGTGTGAGTGTGGAAAATGTTTCTTAACAATTTGACGGCCGTAATGCTGTGCCTGGATTCTGGAAAAGAAGGACAGGTGTTGAAATGTACGCAGCATCATCAGCAAATACCAGATGTCACCGACGTATTAGTCCAGCCTGGATTGCAAATGTAGTCATGATCTTCGCATTTGTAACACCAGGAGTAAGTTTAGTCCGCTGTTCATCCATTTTAGGGTAAAAAAAAATTTAGATTTTCCTACGTTGCCATGTTATCTCCTTCCATATATCTTCATAACATTTCTTTTCACTGATCTCCCTAAATTAAAGAAATTTACATTTTTTTTTCAAAATTGTTTAGTACTTTGAATAATTGTGGTGTAGCGGTTAGCGTCCCTAACCGTGACGCATTCACGGGGGCTGCCTCGCTAGGGGTCGAGTGTACAAGTTCGAATTCTGGTTACGGCAGACGGTCCACAGTCAATCCAGCTGTTCCTCCACCCAGAGGGGTTGGTCAGTAAAATGGTTACGTGGCTCAGGCTATGATATATATATATATATATATATATATATATATATATATATATATATATATATATATATATATATATATATATATATATATATATTAGGGCTTCAGCTGCCAGTGACGTCTCAGCTAACATAAAAAGATACTCACATTCTGGGCTTTTTAAGAGAGAGTAAGTATAGGCACTTGAGGTCTTTCTCCATAAGGCTTAATTCTGAGTGAAGGGATTAGTTTGGCTGCTTATCTTTGCATTCGTTTTAGTATTTCCTCGTCTTTGATCCGGTCTGGAATTTATAACTGAACCACGTATTGTAAATGAGGTCTGATGAGAGTGGTTGTAAAAGATAAATGTTTTATCCCTCTAGTATTCTATATTTCTAGTTGTAAATCGTTGCATCCTATTGACTTTACACTCTGCAGCAAGGTATTGTATACCGTATTGAACATCTTATACAGACAGACATGCCTCGGGTGGTTTCTTTATCTTGTAATCACGGATTATCAGACGTCTTGTGTTCGTAATTTATATTTCGTCGCCAGAGTCTCTCCCTAAAACATTCAGTCACTCCTCCTTTGGCTGGTCTGCATTTTCTCATCTCGTGTTGTTGACAGATGTAGATAGTCTGCTGTTCAGTGTTGTGTCTAGGTCGCGGATGTGCTGGGTTAAAGAAACACGGGCCCCAGCACTGGGCCTTGTGGAACTTCACCCTGTAACGTAGAGCCAGTCGCATACTTGCCTATTCAGCACCTCACTGCTTCCTTCATGATAGCCAGTCGCTGCCGCTGTCCATATACAGATGAGTTCTCCTGGTACATGAGTTTTGACTCAGAAGTCGTTTGTGAGATATTTTGGAGGCTGTACGGAAGTCCACGTATATGAGGCCAGAAGGTATTTTTGGGAACTAGTTATTACATGTATGAGACTAAGGAATTGAGTCTGGTTCAAGGCGTGTGTGGGAGAGGAAATGGACCTTCTGTGGGAGGCGAGAGGGAGTGTATGGGAGGGGAGAGAGAGAGAGAGACAGACAGACAGAGAGACAGAGAGAGAGAGAGAGGGGTATATGTGGGAGTGGAAAAGGGAGCTGCATGTATGTATGTATGTATGCGTGTATGTATGTGTGTGTGTGTGTGTGTGTGTGTGTGTGTGTGTGTGTATGGAATGATAGGCCATGTTGTGAGGGCATTAGTAACGGAGCGTTTACGATCTCCTCCGCTCAAGTGGCAACGTTTAGCAACACCTCCCCATCCCCCCCTCCTCCCTCCCCCTCCCCCGCTGGCCGTGGGGGCCGGGGTCCCCCTCCCCTCCCCTGGGGAGCTATTTTCTAATGACACAACGAGACGAGGGAGAGAGAGAGACAGAGTCTCCTCATTTCCCAGATGAACGCAAACAACATGGCGGAGAGAGAGAGAGAGAGAGAGAGAGAGAGAGAGAGAGAGAGAGAGAGAGAGAGAGAGTTATACTTCTTATTCTATGTGGACATATTTTTGATATATTACTGATGAATATTCTGTGTTCATTAATGCACATATTTGATAGTAAACAATAGCACTAAAACAATACACCTTACAAAAGAGATTGAACTGATTAATGTACATTATTTCTATATACTCCATGATGGAATAAGGTGTGTATATATATATATATATATATATATATATATATATATATATATACATATGTGTGTGTGTGTGTGTGTGTGTTTGTGTGTTCTACACACAGTCAGTAAAGGGTATGTGGCATAAACTGTGTTTATAGAAAGACTTAAAAACTCCTCTTTCCAGTTCAATCATTTTAAGCTCCGTTCAACCCTAAGGTGTTATATGTTCATCACACACACACACACACACACACACACACACACACACACACACACACACACTCTGTCATAACCTGGATCAACATGTTTCCGTGTTATGAAATACGTCCTATTTCAGTATTATTTATTATTATTCAGTATTTTGTGTGTGCGTAAATTTCGTAAATGTGTGATGCAGTTTACGTTTAAATGAGTCATGGTTAACGATGCGGACCTATTGTCGTTTTCTCGGGTGTAGACTAACGAGAGGGTCGTTTTGTCGTTGATTTCTAGCATCTCTAGCGAGATTTTGTCGTTTATTCTCTCCTAAGCGAGAGTTCTGTGTCGTGTGATTGAGCACTTTTCAACGAAAGTTTCTGCTCTGTCGTTATAAGGTTAACGAGTGATCGCCGTATCAAGTCGTGGTGAACGAGCTTAACCTATCGTTGTATATAAATACAGGTGCTGATTAACGAGAACTTGGCGTTAGGGAGTTCCAACAAGTTTTTCCTCATTCAAAAACAAGCTGGTCTTGTCCCATCGTTAACCTCCTCCTCAACGAAATATTAACGAAGATATTTTAGTTACATTCATTCAGTTTACCGTAACTGCTATTATTAATAGGCCTTAATAAAGTTAGTTTTTTTCCCAAATCTATCCTTGCACGGTTTCTGTCTAGTTATTCATTGATAGATAGACAATATAATCAAATTTACTCTCAGAATCTTCGATGTGAAATCACAATTGGCCACATCATGATATCGTCGCCGGGTGAAATTTATACCGTTGGGCGACAATAAAACGTAAATGGTTATTGCAGTTAGTGCTTGCATTAACTGATTGCTATCATATGCTGTCCATCAGACCCTAAGGACATACCATCCCCATTTCTCCCCTCTCCCTACGCACCCATTCCCCCCCCCCTTCAACCACACCCATTCGCAATGGTTCGAATCCGACAAGATCGATAATAATCGTACTTCTGGTACCTCGGCTGCCATATGGGAGACCCCCCTCAGTTACCAACCATTTATTTCATTATTTATACAAAGCTGTTTATTCGTGTAGTACGAGATTTAGTTAATGTATATAGTAGTGTATACTATACTAAACACTTGGTCGTAAAAATCTTACCAGAACGTTATGGTACTTTTGTAAATTAATTATATGCAAAAAAAAACATTTATCAACCCCCTCGGGTCCAGTGATAAGGCGGGAAGGTTAAGCAGTATCCTCGTTGACTCTATAATGCGATAGGCTTCCATGGTCGTCTGTCTGTCTGTCTGTCTGTCTCTGTCGCTCTCTCTCTCTCTCTCTCTCTCTCTCTCTCTCTCTCTCTCTCTCTCTCTCTCTCTCTCTCTCTCTCTCTCTCTTCCCAAGTGCATTTTCGTGTCATAATCTCATCATCAGGGGAGATACAAGAAGGAAATATATAAAAAAGTCATTTGATATACATCGAAGAGAATTATGCTGTATATGTAGGCATTGTTTACCATACATATCTAAGAGTCACACATGTAAATATTTTGCATGATCAATTGTTTATATTTTTTTCTTATGGTAACCAAACATGGCACAGTGGAAGAAAAAACCTGGCCGTTCAGATAACGAAGGAGATGCTAATTCTTGGCACTAGAACAGATATGTATATAGCACACGAGGGCCAATAATTCTGGAGGAGGTGATGCCTTGAATAACCAATTTATATTAATTAACTACTAATTGCTATCAGCGCTGGTCATATCAGACGACCCGCACTGAATATCGGGGGGTAATTAAAGTCATTAGTCAGTATCCAAGTGTTAAGCCAAAGTAATTCATGGAATCCAACAGATGATTGCTGGGGTCAATAACAATTGGTTTCTGGGTCTGTGTTGTTATTGGTGCTACGTGTACATATGTTTATATATTGTTTTTGTTTCAAGGTAGCTTTATATCAGAGCAGTTTACTATCACACTGACAAACAAGTCGGCATTGTCTGGACAGTATTACGACACTGTAATTACACTGATATACAGTTTACGACACACACACACACACACACGTGAATATTCATTGTATTTCGTAATATCTTTTATTTTCCTGTATTTTCCTAATACAGAGAAGAGTAAACGTTACAAATGGAGAGCAGAAGTAAACACATCTATTGATTGGTTCGTTGAGTCGATTATATTACGAAGTTAATCCCTTAAGTGTTGTCCAACTACCCGGGAACCACTGTACGACCCTTGAGAACGACTGTACAACCCTTGAGAACGACTGCACGTCCCTTGAGAACGACTGTACGACCCTTTGAGCGAGACTATGATTCCGAAGCACGACGGTACGACCCTTAAAGCATTTTTGCGTCGCGATTACAAGGGTCGCGACCTTCCTTATACATGACCCTTTGATTACCCTTGACCTACCCTGGGTTAGGATGGCGTGACCTTTGCCCAGCTCAATAAGGAAGGGTCATGTTTCCACGACTTGACGAATCCTTCTCCATGACCGACTCATGAATATTCCTCTAACCCTATTAATACAGTAGTACTCCTCTCACATCTCCATCCCCTCCACCCTCCTCTCCTATCTCATTTCATCGCATTTTCCACAACATTTACCGCTACGTTTCCCCTTCTGCCCACCCACCCTCCTCTTCTGCTGCTGTTCATTTTTATCAATCACTGTAGCAGCAGCTCCCGTGCACCTGCCAGCGGCCGTAACGGGGCGTGCAAATCACTAGCGTCGATAAAGCGAGTCTGATGTATGGCGCGCCATTGTTGTGATGACGTCACCCACCTTTCGCCCTGCCCTCGTCGGTTCTTTTTCATCCTCATTTTATTTTTATTTTTAACATTTTGTAAGATAACATAATTTTAAGTACTTGATACAGACTTCATAAGTCATTCAGTATTTTGATTGGTAAAATGGCCCCAGGCGTGATCGATAGAAATTATTGTCTTGAAAAATCAGGAGCCATATAAATCTATTTGCCCGGGGTAGGTCGTAAACAGAGATAAATGGCAACGAAACAAAGTGAACAAGGTGGTAAACCCCGGATGCGGTCGGCCGTGAAATGGCCATTTGGCACCATTGTGCGGCCGTTGCCACCTACCGCAACGCTTAATATCCTAAGATATATATATATTTTCCCCTATTTTATCGTCAATATTCATTGAATCTTGAATTGTTTTGAAGTGGTCGTCTGGCAGCGCGGTGGAGGCTCTCGCACTCGTCACGTATCCGACAGTTATCGTTTCGCTGGACGAGGTGACTCTCGCCCTATCGTATGGCAACGGCAGGAAGTATCACTATGAATATTATTAGCGCCATATTTGCCACCATACGGCCCGAGTGGAGGGGGAGGAAAGAGCAGCGCGGGGAGAGAGAGAGAGAGAGAGAGAGAGAGAGAGAGAGAGAGAGAGAGAGAGAGAGAGAGAGAGAGAGTTTAAAAGGTTACGTTGGACTCTACGCACTAACTCTCTCGTTGATTGTCTTGCCTCGAAGCGACTTTATTAACGAATGACGTATTTCACCGGCGCTGAGCTACGCCAAGGGCAAGGCATGGAATAATAAGCCTAAATCGTCGGCCAGATGTCAAAGGCGATGTCATATATTTTTGCTCTGTGAGTCTTTGTGATAATGGTCGTGGTCAGTGTGGCCATCCCGGGAAGTTAACTCGTCAGGTTGAGGGAGAAAAAAAAAAGAGAACAGATTGGCTACACTGAGTCGTTTGGTTGGGTCTGGGCGTTTGTTTATATGGTCTCTCTCTCTCTCTCTCTCTCTCTCTCTCTCTCTCTCTCTCTCTCTCTCTCTCTCTCTCTCTCTCTGTAAGCCACAACAGCGAAACTGAGCACACGAATTAAAAGTGATTAGACAAATACGATAAGAAATTATTACCAAGATATATTTAATTCAGTTATCCATCATTAATTGACCATGAATTAGAAAGACCTAATGTATATTGAATTTATTCATGGAATGGATTACCAATTTCATGTATGTTCGTTACATACAGTTAGGGGATAGACGACCAATTTAATGATATATTTGAATACATCTAAGGGGGAAAAGGGCGTTAACGCTTAGGTTAAGATAACGAAAGATTTATTGAACATTTATGAATTACGTTGCACGACCCAAAACATTCTCCTGCCACTTCACAAATTCCCCCTACGACCTAGAACGTTCATGTACGACCTCAAAAGGTTCTTGTACGACCCCTAAAAATTCCCCTACGACCTAGAACATTCACGCACGACCTGTACGACCCCTGAAACATTTTTTCTTTCTTCCCACGACCTTACAGTGTCGGGAACGACCCTCAGCCGTGGTCGTACCATGGCAGTGCGAGAGATGTGGACAGTTGGGAGAGTAGAGCGAGATGAGATATGAAGCCAGGGTGGTGGGGAGGGGGGGGGATTTTAATCTTAGTCCGGCAAGGTAATTCTTATTGATTACCTGTGTGTGTGTGTGTGTGTGTGTGTGTGTGTGTGTGTGTGTGTGTGTACCATGTCTTTGCTCTTATGGGTATATAAATGTACACGGTGTGTGTGTATATATATATACACCTAAGTGTAAGAACATGGTGGATATAGTGAATATATACATGGTTTAGAGATGTCACAACACGAGCGTAAAGCTAAATCTCTTTTCCCCAAAACATACACAGAGAGTAATCACATACCCCAGCCAGTTCTGATGAGAGGATGAACACCTGGCTTGCCTGTGGGCCGATTGAACTCGCCCGGGATTCGAACCGGTACGATCCTTGGAGCTAATATGCCTTGGCATTCATACTCAAGAGTTAATTTTGTTAAATGTTTCCACTGTATTTAAGACGACCATCACCGTCCCCACCAGCATATCCCGCACCATCTCCAACACCGTCACTATCACCACCATCACCAACACTATCTCCCTCCGCAATCACAAGGGCTCTGTCATACCCAGTAACATCGCCAGCACAGCCACCATCTTCACCAACACCATTACTCCCTCATCACCATTTTCCCGTCACCATCCCCACCACCATCAACGGTAACAACCCCCCCCCCCATCTCCAACAACCCCCAGCCATCACCATCACCACCCACTCCACTATTAGGCCAGTGGGGTTAATCTTGTTATACAAAACACTTTGATTTAACCAGGTGTGTGTGTGTGTGTGTGTGCAGGACCGCGTCCTAATGCTTTCCCCATATCTACGTTAACTTCAATTCCTTACGGGATAAATTCCGAATCTCTACATCACGTTGTAGATACCAAACTACGTACGTCTGCGTCTAAGACCAATCACTTTAAGAATTATAGGTAATACAGTAAATTATAGTGATGTGTTTATGCTATAGTGTGATAGCACTGATGTTGCGGGGATAAATCTATTGTATATTGAATGGCGCCAACGAAGCCAAAGCCATGTGTCCGGCCAGCGTCCCGAACACCGAGGGCTGGAGCCTAATTCAAGGGATTTGCCGGCTAAAGTTTCAGTGTGCGGAGGGATGGTCGCCACTTCATCACACAAATCCGGGATGATCACCCTTAAGAACCCCTGGTAATTGGCACAACGTAACACCTGTTGAGAATATAGTGTTTGCTGCTTGACAACGACCTCGCCCCCCCGCGACCACCTAAGTATGGATTATTGTTTCCTTCGCTTTGTTTACCTGTTTGAAAATTGCCTGTGTTTGCATGCGGTTGTGTGTGGGGTGGGGTTTATTGGCGGTCGTGGGGTTTATTGGCGGTCGCACAGTCTGCGGGTTTATTGGCGGTCGCGAGGTCCGCGGGGTTTATTAGCGGTCGTGAGGTCGTGGGGTTTATTGGCGGTCGCACAGTCTGCGGGTTTATTGGCGGTCGTGGGATCTGCGGGGGGGTCTACAGGTGGTCGTATAGTCCGAGGGTTTATTGGCGATCGTGCGGTTCGCAGGGTTTAATGGCGGTCGTGAAGTCTGCGGGGTCTATAGGTGGTCGGACTGTCCGCGGAAGTTTATTGGCGGTCGTGAGGTCTGTGGAGGGTTTATTGGTGGTCGTGAAATCTGCGGGGGGTCTGTAAGTGGCCGTAAAGTCCGCCGGGGTTTATTGGCGGTCGTGAGGTCTGCGGGGTTTATTGACGGTCGTGCTGTCCTTGGTGTTTATTGGCGGTCGTGAAGGACGCAGGGGTTTATATTGGCGGTCTTGAGGTACGTAGGGGTTTATATTGGCGGTCGTGAGGTCCTTGGGGTTTATATTGGCGGTCGCGCCATGTCTGCGGCATTATAATATCATGGCTTCTCTTTCCAATGATTTCCATAGTTCACCTCCAGGTCTTCATGTCTCGCATGGTCATTTCTGGTCGTTTGTAAGTTTGATTATAGAGTAATTACGGAGAGAAAACGACAAACATTTGATCCGTGAGAAGATCCATGAGAAGATCCATGAGATCCATGAGAAGATCCATGAGAAGATCCATGAGAAGATCCATGAGAAAGATCCATGAAAAGATCCATGAGAAGATCATGGTGGAGGAAGTCGTGAGATAGGAAAATATAAGACTAATAAAGGAGGAGGGGAGGATTGAGTCGATCAATGAATGGGATTCGAATCCATCCATCTATCGATCATAGATGCTCGATTCCTAGAGATGGTTTGATATGAAAATGATTAATTAATGATTACGTATTCCACACTTTTCTGAAATGATTGATTTATTATTACGTTACGTATTTCACACTTTCTGAGGGCGACTTCCTAGACATGGTTTGATAGGAAATGATTAATTAATGATTACGTATTTCACAAATTCTGAAGGAGATTCGATTGATTATATAGTGAGTTTATTGAAATTGACTCCGTCCTTCATTGAACATGGAAATGACTTTGGCTCAGACTTTGAGCGTGTGTGTGTGTTGGGGGGTGAGACTGGTTCGTTTGTTGGAGTGGGTAGTTAGGTTAAGGTCATCCGACTCAAAGGTCGTTAGGTCAGAAGTTTGCAGTTAAGGGAGGAGGTGGGAGGGAAGGGAAGCCTTTTGAAGGATAGACTCAAAATTCCCGTACCATACGGGTTTGAAATGGCGGTGTTGCCGCGACCCGCTTGTTAAGGGGATGGTTGTTAGAGTTTACCGCTGGTGTATGGTTAAGATGCTGTTCTGGTGTTGGGGCTTGTGTTGGTGGTAGTGGTGGTGATTTAGTGTTGGTGATGGTGTTGGTGTTGAAGGTGATGTGGTGTTGGTGTTGGTGATTCGGTAGTGTTGGGGGGTTGGGGGGTGGTGGTGTTGGAGGATGAGGGAGGGAACGCTAAAGGAGGTGGGAGTGAAGGGTCTTGGAGAGGAGGGGGGGAGGAGGGTTTGTTGGGGAAGGGATGGATGGGTGGGTGAGTGATGGAGGAAAGGGTGGTGGTGGGGGGATGATGATGGAGGGGGGTTGAAGGGAGGGGAGAGGAGGGGTTTGGAGTGTTTACCGGGGTAATGGCCTGAGCCAGAAGCACCTCACGAGTGCGTTCACCCCCTCTCTCCCTCCCACTCCCTCCCTCCCTCTCTCCCACTCCCTCCCTCTCTCCCACTCCCTCCCACTCCCTCCCTCTCCCTCCCTCCCTCTCCCTCCCTCCCTCCCCCACCACCACCACCACCCCTTCCTTCCCCTCCCCACCTCCCTCCTCACCTGACGCCGCACTCCGCACCACGGAACACCGCCCACGGAGCTACTTACGGAGCACTGCTCACGTAACGTTGCCCACGGAACACTGCTCACGCCATGTCGCTCACGGAACACTGCTTACGTAACATCGCTTGCGAAATACTGCTTACGTAACATCGCCCAGCGGAACACTGCCCACGTAACATCGCCCACGTAACATTGCTTACGGAACATTGTCCCACGTAACATCGCCCACGGAACACCGTCCATGGAACATTCCACCCCCCCCCCCCAGCACCACTCAGCAAGACTGATGTCTGGAACCTCAGAAATCCACGTTACGTGAACATTTACGGAACGCCGACCTACGGAACAGTAACACTGGAACGTGGCTTGACGGAGCAGTTGACCACGGGGCGTGGGACACACGGAATCTAGATTTACGCAACAATAATCATATAGAACTGGTAATAAAACTAAGGAACACTCAAAAGGAACATCGAAATCGGACCATTGAATAACGGAACAGTAGCATTTGGAGTACTGAAGGACTGAAACCCATTGTTCTTTAAAATTAACATATCGGCAGCAACACGTGGAACAGTGTCCTTTCCCCCCCCGGTGGCGAAGTCATCCCCAGGTTCGTTGTTCCACTAAAGTCATCCTTCCAGACAGCCGACGATGACTCAAGTGTAATCCCTCGTGACCTAGGTAAGGTCAGAGGTCAGGCGCTAGGGTGTTAGGGGGACAGTGACCTTCACAAAACGATGGTTTTTTTTGCCCGTGTCTGACCCCAGACACTGAGTGGACCTTTGTTATCCGCCAGCGGCTCATCCCACGCCCGCACAATTAACCCTGCAGGTGTGGTCGACTTCATCAGTACCCCTTGCACCAATATGCCAGTCAGATGGTCCATAGGCCAAAGTGACTAATACGTGGAAACTTTTTCTCTCTGTGCTTCCTGGATCATCTTTCCGGTGTGGACTGTGTCGTGCTTCAGTTCCCGCAGTTTTTCCCCAGTTCGACGCCCTTGGGAGCTTCGTCAGTGACGTCTTCCACTGATTTCCCCATAGATTCTGGGCTGCGTCTTTCCCCTCATGCATCACGAACACAAACCCGAAAATATCCGCTCACGAGCTAAGGAGCTTCATCCGATCCACGAGGCCATACTAAATCGTCTTTCTTTCTGTTGCACAACCTCGGGTTACCTTGGCACGCCGCCTCTCCTTTAGCAGAATCACGAGATCCGGGCAGCGACGGTACTCCAGCCACACTTACTTTACATCATCATCTCACCACACTTCAGATTGCCTCATCTTCTTATCTAATCATGCACCAGCTGTAGCACCTCGCCCCGAGCCTACACCATCGTGCTTCTTATATCTGCTGTAACCCATGGTTCTGTACCCTTCCTGTAATTCTCACTATAACCCCCCCCCAAAAAAAAAAAAATGTTACGTAACTTTTAATTTGCTCGACATATGTAGACCCCCCCCCCCCCCCAAGCTCTTGGTGCTAGAGTATAACGTCGAAGAATTTTACTGGTGCTGTTGTTCAGCACTGTAATGCTCTCTCGATCCTGTCATTAGGGCTAGAACCGTGTGAAACAAGAGTACAGTCGCTTAGCATTATGATGACCGCTCACGACCGTGTATTTATAATATAACACTTGTGAGATTACCTCTCAGGGGTCAGGGCAGGTAAATGTCGCTGCTGATTGGATGGGAAAACCTGTAAATATCGAAGATTATCGAGCTTATGACCTTTCAGAGAAAAAACAGAATTAATCATAGTAGCTTTGTCTTCATCCCATTAAGCCTGAGAGTTTAACACTAGGCATGGAATTTGGGTTTTTCTAAGTGGTGTTGTTGATTACCCACTGTGTTTCCATGTTAGAGGGTGTCACTATTACTTTATTCAATGGCGTGAGATCGCCAGTACTTACAAAAGTGATTTATAGGTTTATAAGTACCTTAAAAGACTACTTGGGTGTCACTTAGATTGAACTAGATGAATTTTCGTAGTCCGTTTGTCCGTTTTGGAATGATAGTACGACCCTTGAGCACACGACGGTACGACCCTTGAGCACGACGGTACGACCCTTGAGCACGACGGTACGACCCTTGAGCACACGACGGTACGACCCTTGAGCACGATGGTACGACCCTTGAGCACGACGGTACGACCCTTGAGCACGATGGTACGACTCTTAAGCACGATTGTCTTGGACAATCGCATGTTTACCAAATGGCGTCCTAGCTTCGTCTCTTCGATGTATATCAACTGACTGTTATATGTCTCTGCTGTGTCTCCCCTGATGATGTGATTATTACACGAAAGTGCACTTGGGAACTTATCGTGTTTCATTTTCCCAGTGGACTCATAGGAATATCTTGACCTAAGACATTTTGGCTGACCTGGGTTGAGAGCTTTACATTAATGACGAATACAGTCCATTACAGATAGACGCACACACACACACACACGCACACACACACACACACACCCACCCACACACACACACACACACACACACACACACACACACACACACACACACACACACGCACGCACGCACGCACATATTTACATAAGCAGCAGTAATATCCCAGCGGGTAAACAGGAACGCAAATGGCTTGGGAATCTCACTCCTAGAGAACGCGGGCGGGAGATTACGTGCTCAACCTCCCTTGCTCCCATGTTCTTCAATGCCTCGTATGCAAATACTGATTTTGATGAGATTATTGTAATGCATAAAAAGGGCGGGGAGGACACTGGGATAACCTGATTGCATGTGAAGCAGATCAGGATAAGATGGTGGGGGTATATTTTCCTCTAGAGTGAAGTGAAGGGTTTAGATAATAGTGACCCCCATTATGAATACTCCGTTTTCTTTCTCCCCCTCCGTTGTCTGTTGAGGCCAAGACATCTTAGAAGTTTCTAATTCGTGTCATAATCAGCTTAATACACTTGTACTTCTTACCGGTGGACATGGCCGGCTTCCTGGGCGCTGCAGGCGCCCCCATGAAGATAGACGTAACCTCTGGGGTAGGGAGTATATATATATATATATATATATATATATATATATATATATATATATATATATATATATATATATGAGTGAGTTTGAATGGAGAAAAACTGGAGGAAGTGAAGTGTTTTAGATATCTGGGAGTGGATCTGTCAGCGGATGGAACCATGGAAGCGGAAGTGGATCATAGGGTGGGGGAGGGGGCGAAAATTTTGGGAGCCTTGAAAAATGTGTGGAAGTCGAGAACATTATCCCGGAAAGCAAAAATGGGTATGTTTGAAGGAATAGTAGTTCCAACAATGTTGTATGGTTGCGAGGCGTGGGATATGGATAGAGTTGTGCGCAGGAGGATGGATGTGCTGGAAATGAGATGTTTGAGGACAATGTGTGGTGTGAGGTGGTTTGATCGAGTAAGTAACGTAAGGGTAAGAGAGATGTGTGGAAATAAAAAGAGCGTGGTTGAGAGAGCAGAAGAGGGTGTTTTGAAATGGTTTGGGCACATGGAGAGAATGAGTGAGGAAAGATTGACCAAGAGGATATATGTGTCGGAGGTGGAGGGAACGAGGAGAAGAGGGAGACCAAATTGGAGGTGGAAAGATGGAGTGAAAAGGATTTTGTGTGATCGGGGCCTGAACATGCAGGAGGGTGAAAGGAGGGCAAGGAATAGAGTGAATTGGAGCGATGTGGTATACAGGGGTTGACGTGCTGTCAGTGGATTGAATCAAGGCATGTGAAGCGTCCGGGATAAACCATGGAAAGCTGTGTAGGTATGTATATTTGCGTGTGTGGACGTGTGTATGTACATGTGTATGGGGGGGGGTTGGGCCTTTTCTTTCGTCTGTTTCCTTGCGCTACCTCGCAAACGCGGGAGACAGCGACAAAGTATAAAAAAAAAAAAAAAAAAAATATATATATATATATATATATATATATATATATATATATATATATATATATATATATATATATATATATATATATCACATGTTTACCTAATGCCATCTTAGCTTCGTCTCTTCGATGTATATCAACTGACTGTTATCTTTCTCTCTTGTGTCTCCCCTGATGATGTGATTATTACACGAAAGTGCACTTGGGAACTTTTCGTGTTACATTTTCCCCGTGGACTCATAGGAATATATATATATATATATATATATATATATATATATATATATATATATATATATATATATATATATATATATTCACTGTGATTCATTATGAATGACACAAGAGCTCTCATTAAACTCATTAGTCCTCCATTTTCAACCAGCTGGGCCGTGTATGTACGCAGTCTATGATTGTTGACCACAAGTGAATAGTAACATTACAAGTGTTGTAGATGTATATCCTATAACCCCCACACACACATCTCCAGGGACGTTCCCTCCTGGCCCATCTGCAGGTGATGAGGGCGCTGTAGGACTCCTGACGAAGGGGGAGGACATTGAAAAGGACGGCGCCACGAGCGGAGGGAGAAGCCACTAGGCCAGCGAGCATGTTCGGCCCTCAGGGCTGTGAGCGGGCCAGGTCTAGCTGGGTCACAAGGTCAGGGTCGGTCATGAGTATGGGATGACCTGGGGTGACGTCACTGCGCTCTAGTTACACCGTACCACAGGTCAAGGGATGATGGGGGGGGAGGCTCCTGACCTGGCTACACTGGCCACAGACAGGTCAGGTCAAGGGATGAGGGGGGGGGGCCTGACCTGGCTACGCTGGCCACAGACAGGTCAGGTCAAAGGATGAGGGGGGGGGGCCTCCTGACCTGGCTACGCTGGCCACAGACAGGTCAGGTCAAGGGATGAGGGGTGGGGCGCCCTGACCTGGCTACACTGGCCACAGGTCAAGCTTCTAAGTAATTACTTGTCTCTAATTCCTAAGGGACGAGAGAGAGAGAGAGAGAGAGAGAGAGAGAGAGAGAGAGAGAGAGAGAGAGAGAGAGAGAGAGAGTTATGGTCGTCTGGGTCATTCAT
>NC_092246.1:4387500-4532500 GCF_036320965.1 Panulirus ornatus
CTGTCGCTCCTCAGAGCTCTACCCTGTCTCTCCCCAGGGCTCTACTATGTCTCTCCTCAGGGCTCTACCCTGTCTCTCCTCAGGGCTCTATCCTGTCTCTCCCCAGGGCTCTATCCTGTCTCTCCCCAGGGCTCTACTATGTCTCTCCCCAGGGCTCTACTATGTCTCTCCCCAGGGCTCTACTATGTCTCTCCCCAGGGCTCTATCCTGTCTCTCCCGAGCCTCAGGGCTCTACCCTGTCGCTCCTCAAGGCTCTACCCTGTCTCCTCAGGGCTCTACCCTGTCTCTCCCCAGGGCTCAACCCTGTCTCTCCCCAGGGCTCTACCCTGTCTCTCCCCAGGGCTCTATCCTATCTCTCTCCCCAGGGCTCTACTATGTCTCTCCCCAGGGCTCTATCCTGTCTCTCCCCAGGGCTCTACCCTGTCGCTCCTCAGAGCTCTACCCTGTCTCTCCTCAGGGCTCTACCCTGTCTCTCCCCAGAGCTCTATCCTGTCTCTCCCCAAGGCTCTACTATGTCTCTCCTCAGGGCTCTATCCTGTCTCTCCCCAGGGCTCTACCCTGTCTCTCCTCAGGGCTCTACCCTATCTCCCAGAGGTATATCCTCCCTCCTGCTCACTTCCTCCTCCATTCTTCATCATCCACATTCTTCATCATCCACATTCTTCATCATCCACATTCTTCATCATCCACATTCTTTCTTGAACGGATGAGTTAGCGCCCTCAGGTCGCTGACGACCCCTGGCAACATTTCCTCTCTCTCTCTCTCTCTCTCTCTCTCTCTCTCTCTCTCTCTCTCTCTCTCTCTCTCTCCCTCCATCGACCAACGGCAGGGCTGGTCACGTGACGTGCGTGCCCCTGCCCACGACACACGCAGGGCATCGTAGTCTCCATTGTGCCTCCTTCGCCTCCCGCCGAAGGGGGTGTTCTAATGAGAGGCCCAGTCACTCCCTCCAGCCTCATTAAGTCGATTTGCTTTGATGCAAGATGGTTTAGTGAACGATCTTCATCTTTCGCTTTCTGGTGGCGTTCACCTTCATGAGTCGCGTGTGTATACAAAGCAGGAACCTATTGAGCACTTATCTCTGTGGTTGGTCGAAGTCTTTTAATAGTTTCCTGTGTGTTCTGATCTCATTGTATTGTGCAGGGAGGGAGTTCAGCACTCGTGGGGCGGCCCCCCCGTCGCTCGTACTTCGTCATATAAATTTTGATTTATTAACACTGTCTTCACTTAGTGTGTATGTGTGTGTGTGTGTGTGTGTGTGTGTGTGTGTGTGTGTGTGTGTGTGACCCGTAATGATATAAGGTCAGAGAAAAGATTGCCATTGCATACTTTGTTCTTTCATAAGTTCACTGCATGAATATTCTCACTGTGTCTTGCGTTTTTTTTTATGTTAGCTAAGACGGCACGGGCAGCTGAGGCCCGAATCAAGGCCATCCCATTAAAGCTATATATATATATATATATATATATATATATATATATATATATATATATATATATATATATATATATATATATATATCTGAGCCAGGTACCCATTTTATCGACCAACCCCCTATGGGTGGATGAACAGCTGGGTTGACTGTGGGCCGACTGTCGCAACCCGGATTCGAACCTATGCACTTGACCCTGGGTCGGCCCGTGAATGCGTCACTTATGAAGGTCGATCCCTTTAAGGTTCCTTTAGCCATGTCTGTTGTTATAACGGAGTAGCTCCTGCAGGCCATCGATAGATGATAAACAGATCAGGTATATCTTACAATTGATTACCTTCATAAACAAATTGCTTTGAAAAGTAGGTCTAACTTCACACCATTACATTGTTCAGTTATTAAATGGCGTCAGGTGCGTATATCGTATTCCTTTTCAGTTGTAAAGGAGGGAGATGGGGTTTCCCTATATCTAGAAATAAAAAGAGGAAAAAAGAAGAAATATTGAACATTTACGATGAATAACCAGAATAATTCAGTCTAAAAAAATTATAGGAAAAACATTTTAAAGTCCCTTAATGAAATTGGCATCTCATAGTCTGACCAGCGGGGAAAACGGAGTAACGAATGAGTACGGAAACTTTAAAGGGAATTATAATGAGGCAAAAACGGTGTAAGGTAATCATAAGGTCGACAGAGATTAAGTCAAAAAGCACTTTGGTATTCTGCAGTCACTTTGAACACCCTCTCCTTGCTTCTCGCTTTTTCCTATGTTATTTTCAATTCAAATCCAAGGTTTACCCCTGTCATGTCGACGATTTTCTCTTGAAAAAATTACAAAGCATTGATGTACATGTAATAGATGACTGTATATACTGTCGAAGTCTCCCCAAACAAGGAAAAGTAAAGGTCTGAGTTTTTCTGGAGTTTGTGTTTGATAATGTGATTATGGAAAGAAAACGGAATTTAAAAAAAATGGTTTACACTGAAGGGGACACTGTAGGATTCCCTTCCTCGCTCTAGATATTTTCCTCCATTAACATTAAACGAGTTAGTTATCATTCCTTTTCAGAAGTGAAGGCACTCCACTACACTACAGTCCGTCAGAATATCTTATAGATATGCAAATTAGTCGTATGGTAAGCCTTCTTCATATCCGCCATAACCATTTATCAACTAGTCGACATATTTGCTCAACACTCAAATTATGGCAATCAATTTGTTTCAGAAAAGGCAAGGGAAATTATTTCAACATAGCTCATAGTCACAGGGACTGAGTACGCTCAGCACCATAGCCTAGGATTTAAGAAAATCTTCGACTTATGCCAAAATATAGGAAATTATAGAGTTTTTGCCATGTAAATTGGTTGTGTTCACATTAGCTGTTATAACAAAAATTGATATGAAAAGAAAAGAGACGTAACCACCAATGTAAAAATGATTTATCCTTAGCACTCCTACTACCATTTCGACCTCCCAAACATAGATCTGCTTTGTATTTACGCAATATACTCTTTCTCTGCTGTGAAATGAAAGAACATACTACAGTAATAAAACAACCCTCCCAAAAAAAGTGATAAGGACATGAGTTTACCAAAGAATGATAATGAATATGTGTAGGGGGTCGTGTTTGTAAGACCGAGGTAAAGTGCTGAAAACAGGACAATGTCATGTCAGCGAAGTTACCACCCCTTAGATTATATACCGCTTGGCTGCAATTGCTCCTATGGCGAAATGACGAAAATATACCAGAATACTATAGTATATAAGGCCATCTTATAAGGAGTTTTCACTCCTGGGGCTTGCTATTATCATTTTCTCGTAGTTGGAATTTCAACCAAAGAGTAATGTTCATATAGATTTATCTTTTTCAATCTTGTTTGCCGTTTCCTACATTAACGAGGTAGCGCCAAGACCAGACGAAGAAAGGCTTTATTCGCACACATCCATTCTCAAGCTTTCATGTGCAGTGAAGCGAAACTGCAGCCCCATATCTGTAACCAGGCCATACAGACGTTTCCATGGTTTCTTCTGACAGTTTCACATGCCCAGGTTCGGTCCATTGACAGCACGTTGTCTCTTCTAAACAGTATTGTTCCAATTTACCCTGTCCTGTGCATGCCTCTCACCCTCTTGCATGTTCAAGCCCAAATCACTTAAAAATATTTCGTTTCGTCTTTCCATCTCCATATATATATATATATATATATATATATATATATATATATATATATATATATATATATATATATATATATATATATATATACGTAAGAATAAATGTTATTTTCGTGCTCTTCAATAATGCCACGATACTGTTGAACACACCACAAGGCAGATGAAAAAAAAATTAATTAGATATTATTGCAGTAACATCCCTTAAGAATCCTAATCATTCGTTATCAGTTAGATTTGTATGATTACTTACTGTGTAGATCACCATACTAATTCATATTAGAGAAGCCGTGGATCGTCAAACGCCCAAATATATATTTATAATTTGCGCCCGTTCTGGTGTGCGCCGTGAAGTAGTGCGATAATTTATCATTTGATAAAATGATTGCCCGCAACCATGGGCATCTTTCCTCGGCATATTTTCTCTAGTCAAAACTGATAGCCTCATTAGAGTAGCCAAACTCTGGAGAAAATCCGTGTAAATTAATTATATTGATTTATTTCATGGATGGTGGTAAGGTGTTCTCAGGCCAGCCATACACACAGCCGACCCGCGTTGCCAAGTGTACAAATCAATACAGAATATCTCATTTGTGCCAGAATATCTTCGTAATGTCCAGCGAATATGCATAGTCGATATTATATTTCAAGTGGATTCAGATATTATGTTGTAATCGCTAAAGTTAGTCATGATGGGATTCTGGCCATTCTTGCTATGTCTAAGAAGTAAAAAATTTTCATCTGGCATGGCGTCCTACCTCCTAACGAGTATTTGAAAATAAGAAGTACATTAGAATTAAATATAACTTTTAATTGAGAATATCCCTAGTATTTTCAAGATTGTTATATTTCAGGTTGTTTTTAGAATTTGTGGTTGAATTATTTAATTAATGTATTTGATAATGACAAGTAGAGCTCATTTGACTGAGGTCTAATGGTAGTTTTGTTTACATCGTGTGTGTGCGACCTTGTAGGCTTCCGAGATTTGTCTTCTTCTTACCAGGGATTCTCCTAGTCACCGAGTCGGAATTACTGTTCCGTGGGAATGAATAGAAACTAGATGTTGCCTCAATTTTTATGTAAGCAGATGCTCCTGTGGGGAGTGTTGCAGGCGGAGGTGTATTGTCTTTGGAGGTGGGGTAAAAAAACTTTTGGTCTTGTCGGCCTGTGTCACCTTAGGTCGTGTGCCAAGGTTATTTATTCACGTATTTTAATCGTGACTTGTGAGTCAGTAAGATATTATGGTCTCTAGATGACTTAAGTGTGTTCCTCTGCCTATTGTTCACTTAAATGCATACATTAAAGCTTTAATTTTAGTAATTAGGATCGTAAGGCTTAATGATGTGCGTTGATTGGTCATTGTTTAGCCCATTTGAAGTGTTAAGGGGTAATTTATCGATTTCGTCTCTCTGATATACATCTCTAAAACGTGAGATAGAATGGAATGACACTTAAAAAACTACAACTCTAAACAACCAACGAGTTCCCAACAACATAGGTAGAGCTGAGAAGCAAAGGGAAATAGTTGGGTAGAAATATATGTAATGCATTAGAATAAATCACAGATCCAAGGTAGTTATAAACATTCTAATTTAGGTTAGGCCATTGCATTTGATGACACCAAAGCTAACCTAACTCTGCCAGACCATACACAGCAAAGGGTAATTTAACTAATAAAACAATTTTAATGAGGTAATTTCTTAATGTACCAATACAAATTAATGAAAGATATGACTTTATTGATTTCATCAGTTGTACCACTTATCTCTTTTTTCTTAAATTTCAGTGATAGTAAGTTTATTGACATACAAAATTGCACAAGATGCCTAGGTAAATCAACACATTGTTTTTGTCCAGAAAATATGCAGTTGTAAAATATTAGGGGTTGCAATATATACATTGCATTTATCAGTAGTCAGTAAAAGCTCACAAGTTGACTTATTATTTCTTGATGTTATTGATATGCAGTGCTCATCTATCTTCAGAAAAAATGGAAATAACGTTTAGGGTTATATCACTTCTAACATAATAACTTTTACATATGTAATACTTCATAAGTATATTTACACAAAGCACCATGGATTAAAGGTCATTAGGAGAGGAAAAAGTTCAACCTTCCAAAATGACTGATGGCCATTGGATAAAGGACAGTCAGACAACACATGACACTCCTATACTTTTTCCCCATCACTCAAGCACGACCTTAATTCTACCATTGCCCAACTTCTACCTGTTTCAATTCTCAGGTCATGTGACATCAGTCTTGTGAATGATGTATGAATGTAGTCAGGTATAAAGTTCTTACTAGAATTTTTGTTATGAATTGCTAATTTAAGGTTTAACTTAGATCTGTGCTCTACATATTTAATTGTAGAGTCTGGCTTGTTGACAGTTGTCTTCCTTATATTACTCATTGGATCATTTGTACTGTCAAAATCTAGAGCTTTTCACCTAAATTTAAATGCTGGAATATTTTCTTTTACATGCATTGTATATATTGTAGAAAGGCTATTCAGCATTATTGTATTGAAGCTAAGATTCTAGGAATCGTTTGCTCCTCATAGAGATTACATATTGCACTAGTAGGTTTCCATGATTCAACAAAATGCAAATTCATACACATATTACTTCAAGCTCCCATTACACATTTGATCAGCTTATTATACTGTCTGATTATCCTAACTGGTTGTGTGGTTAACCATGTTTCTGAGCTGTTTAATATTAAACACTCCACATTGAATAATATATATATATATATATATATATATATATATATATATATATATATATATATATATATATATATATTATATTTTATATTATGCTTTGTCGCTGCTGTCCCGCGTTTGCAAGGTAGCGCAAGGAAACAGACAAAAGAAATGGCCCAACCCATCCCCATACACATGTATATACATACACAACCACACACGCAAATATACATACCCATACATCTCAATGTACACAGATATATACACACACAGACACATACATATATACACATGCACACAATTCACGCTGTCTGCCTTTATTCATTCCCCTCGCCACCTCGCCACACATGGAATAACATCCCCCTCCCCCCTCATGTGTGCAAGGTAGCGCTAGGAAAAGACAACAAAGGCCCCATTCGTTCACACTCAGTCTCTAGCTGTCATGCAATAATGCCCGAAACCACAGCTCCCTTTCCACATCCAGGCCCCACAGAACTTTCCATGGTTTACCCCAGATGCTTCACATGCCCTGATTCAATCCATTAACAGCACGTCGACCCCAGTATACCACATCGATCCAGTTCACTCTATTCCTTGCCCGTCTTTCACCCTCCTGCATGCTTAGGCCCTGATCACTCAAAATCTTTTTCACTCCATCTTTCCACCTCCAATTTGGTCTCCCACTTCTCGTATGCCTATTTATTTATTTTATTTATTTTGCTTTGTTGCTGTCTACCGCGTTAGCGAGGTAGCGCAAGGAAACAGACGAAAGAATGGCCCAACCCGCCCACATACACATGTATATACATACACGTCCACACACGCAAATATACATACCTATACATCCCAATGTACACATATATATACACACACAGACATATACATATATACACATGTACATAATTCATACTGTCTGCCTTTATTTGTTCCCATCGCCACCTCGCCACACATGGAATAACAACCCCCTCCCCCCTCATGTGTGCAAGGTAGCGCTAGTAAAAGACACCAAAGGCCCCATTCGTTCACACTCAGTCTCTAGCTGTCATGTAATAATGCATCGAAACTACAGCTCCCTTTCCACATCCAGGCCCCACACAACTTTCCATGGTTTACCCCAGACGCTTCACATGCCCTGGTTCAATCCATTGACAGCACGTCGACCCCGGTATGCCACATCGTTCCAATTCACTCTATTCCTTGCACGCCTTTCACCCTCCTGCATGTTCAGGCCCCGATCACTCAAAATCTTTTTCACTCCATCTTTCCATCTCCAATTTGGTCTCCCACTTCTCCTCGTTCCCTCCACCTCTGACACATATATCCTCTTGGTCAATCTTTCCTCACTCATTCTCTCCATGTGACCAGACCATTTCAAAACACCCTCTTCTGCTCTCTCAACCACATTCTTTTTATTTCCACACATCTCTCTTACCCTTACAGTGCTTACTCGATCAAACCACCTCACACCACATATTGTCCTCAAACATCTCATTTCCAGCACATCCACCCTCCTGCGCACAACTCTATCCATAGCCCACGCCTCGCAACCATACAACATTGTTGGAACCACTATTCCTTCAAACATACCCATTTTTGCTTTCCGAGATAATGTTCACGACTTCCAAACATTCTTCAAGGCTCCCAGAATTTTTGCCCCCTCCCCCACCCTATGATTCACTTCCACATCCATGGTTCCATCCGCTGCCAGATCCACTCCCAGATATCTAAAACTCTTTACTTCCTCCAGTTTTTCTCCATTCAAACTTACCTCCCAATTGACTTGACCCTCAACCCTACTGTACCTAATAATCTTACTCTTATTCACATTTACTCTTAACTTTCTTCTTTCACACACTTTACCAAACTCAGTCACCAGCTTCTGCAGTTTCTTACATGAATCAGCCACCAGCGCTGTATCATCAGCGAACAACAACTGACTCACTTCCCAAGATCTCTCATCCAGAACAGACTGCATACTCGCCCCTCTTTCCAAAACTCTTGCATTCACCTCCCTAACAACCCCATCCATAAAAGAATTAAACAACCATGGAGACATCACACACCCCTGCCGCAAACCTACATTCACTGAGAACCAATCACTTTCCTCTCTTCCTACACGTACACATGCCTTACATCCTCGATAAAAACTTTTCACTGCTTCTAACAACTTGCCTCCCACACCATATATTCTTAAAACCTTCCACAGAGCATTTCTATCAACTCTATCATATGCCTTCTCCAGATCCATAAATGCTACATACAAATCCATTTGTTTTTCTAAGTATTTCTCACATACATTCTTCAAAGCAAACACCTGATCCACACATCCTCTACCACTTCTGAAACCACACTGCTCTTCCCCAATCTGATGCTCTGTACATGCCTTCACCCTCTCAGTCAATACCCTCCCATATGATTTACCAGGAATACTCAACAAACTTTCATTTTTTTTTTTTTTTTTTTTTTCATACTATTCGCCATTTCCCGCGATAGCGAGGTAGCGTTAAGAACAGAGGACTGGGCCTTTGAGGGAATATCCTCACCTGGCCCCCTTCTCTGTTCCTTCTTTTGGAAAATTAAAAAAAAAAAAAAAAAAACGAGAGGGGAGGATTTCCAGCCCCCCGCTCCCTTCCCTTTTAGTCGCCTTCTACGACACGCAGGGAATACTCAACAAACTTATACCTCTATAATTTGAGCACTCACTCTTATCCCCTTTGCCTTTGTACAATGGCACTATGCAAGCATTCTGCCAATCCTCAGGCACCTCACCATGAGTCATACATACATTAAATAACCTTACCAACCAGTCAACAATACAGTCACCCCCTTTTTGATAAATTCCACTGCATTACCATCCAAACCTGCTGCCTTGCTGGCTTTCATCTTCTGTAAAGCTTTTACTACCTCTTCTCTATTTACCAAATCATTTTCCCTAACCCTTTCACTTTGCACACCACCTCGACCAAAACACCCTATATCTGCCACTCTATCATCAAACACATTCAACAAACCTTCAAAATACTCACTCCATCTCCTCACATCACCACTACTTGTTATCATCTCCCCATTAGCCCCCTTCACTGAAGTTCCCATTTGCTCCCTTGTCTTATGCACTTTATTTACCTCCTTCCAAAACATCTTTTTATTCTCCCTGAAATTTAATGATACTCTCTCACCCTAACTCTCATTTGCCCTCTTTTTCACCTCTTGCACCTTTCTCTTGACCTCCTGCCTCTTTCTTTTATACCTCTCCCACTCATTTGCATTTTTTCCCTGCAAAAATCGTCCAAATGTCTCTCTCTTCTCTTTCACTAATAATCTTACTTCTTCATCCTTCATCCCACCACTCACTACCTTTTCTACTCAACCCACCTCCCACGCTTCTCATGCCACAAGCATCTTTTGCGCAATCCATCACTGCTTCCCTAAATACATCCCATTCCTCCCCCACTCCCCTTACCTCCTTTGTTCTCACCTTTTTCCATTCTGTACTCAGTCTCTCCTGGTACTTCCTCACACAAGTCTCCTTCCCAAGCTCACTTACTCTCACCACTCTCTTCACCCCAACATTCTCTCTTCTTTTCTGAAAACCCCCACAAATCTTCACCTTCGCCTCCACAAGATAATGATCAGACATCCCTCCAGTTGCACCTCTCAGGACATTAACATCCAAAAGTCTCTCTTTCATGCATCTATCAATTAACATGTAATCCAATAACGCTCTCTGGCCATCTCTCCTACTTACATACGTATACTTATGTATATCTCTCTTTTTAAACCAGGTATTCCCAATCACCAGTCCTTTTTCAGCACATAAATCTACAAGCTCTTCACCATTTCCATTTACAACACTGAACAGTCCATGTATACCAATTATTCCCTCAACTGCCACATTACTCACCTTTGCATTCAAATCCCCCATCACTATAACCCGGTCCCTTGCATCAAAACCACTAACACACTCATTCAGCTGCTCCCAAAACACTTGCCTCTCATGATCTTTCTTCTCATGCCCAGGTGCATATGCACCAATAATCACCCATCTCTATCCATCATCTTTCAGTTTTACCCATATCAATCTAGAATTTACTTTCTTACACTCTATCACATACTCCCACAACTCCTGATTCAGGAGTAGTGTTACTCCTTCCCTTGCTCTTGTCCTCTCACTAACCCCTGACTTTACTCCCAAGACATTCCCAAACCACTCTTCCCCTTTACCCTTGAGCTTCGTTTCACTCAGAGCCAAAACATCCAGGTTCCTTTCCTCAGACATACTACCTATCTCTCCTTTTTTCTCATCTTGGTTACATCCGCACACATTTAGACACCCCAATCTGAGCCTTCGAGGAGGATGAGCACTCCTCAGTTGACTCCTTCTGTTTCCCCTTTTAGAAAGTTAAAATACAAGGAGGGGAGGGTTTCTGGCCCCCCGCTCCCGTCCCCTTTAGTCGCCTTCTACGACACATGAGGAATGCGTGGGAAGTATTCTTTCTCCCCTGTCCCCAGGGATATGCCTATACATATATCCCCAGGAATATGCCTATATATATATATATATATATATATATATATATATATATATATATATATATATATATATATATATCTTTTAATTCATTAGTTTGTATAGTAGACAGTAAGGAGGAAATGTGGCAGCAGAGCAATGATGATGAAGGGAAGGGCAATATTGAGGCCCAGGGACAACATCAGGAACAGCACCAGATCATCTGCCGGTAAACTTGCCTGAATCATTGATGCTAATCTTCCAATAAGAATCCCTCCCTTGATGGTGAGGATTGTGCGGATAAAATTTCTTGGGGTATGCAGGACTACTTGCCTTTGGTCTGATGATAATCCCAAACCTAGTCCTAGAGCTGCCCCTGTAAACCTTATCATCAAATAGAAAGGTTGAGTATCAATCTTCACATACTCTGAGCGCATACAGTATTTAAGGGCTAATGGTATAGCCCATAAAGGATCCAATCCTTTAGATAGCAAGAGTGAATAAGCCGATATAGCTGTGAAAATGAGGAAGGCTGCCACTATTACAGCCCATACCTTGCGGGAGACAGCGACAAAGTATAATAAATAAATAAATAAATAAATATATATATATATATATATATATATATATATATATATATATATAGATAGGCATTAGGCATAAATATAGTATATAAGAACAGGACAAGAATCAAATGCCTAATGTTTAATCATGTTAAAAACTATGATCATTGTATTGACTGGAGTAATGCCATCTCAGTTATTAACTTTACAGTAACTTCACTACCACAAGAAATATCATTGAATCTTCTGTTATTAAAAAAAGAATTATAACCTTAATATTAGTGAAGGTCTATACAAATTGGATAGCTTTATTGTTGATAAAATTTGTAAACAGTTCCCCTTCTTGTCCACATAATAGATTATTATTTATATCTATTTATTATACTTTGTCGCTGTCTCCCACATTAGCGAGGTAGCACAAGGAAACAGACGAAAGAATGGCCCAACTCACCCACATACACATGTATATACATACACGTCCACACATGCATATACATATCTATATATCTGAACGTATACATGTATATACACACACAGACATATACAAATATACACATGTACATTATTCATACTGTCTGCCCTTATCCATTCCCATCGCCACCCTGCCACACATGAAATGGAAAGCTCCTCCCCCGCATGTGTGTGAGGTAGCGCTAGGAAAGACAACAAGGGCCACATTCATTCACACTCAGTCTCTAGCTGTCATGTATAATGCACCGAAACCACAGCTCCCTTTCCACATCCTGGCCCAACAGAACTTTCCATGGTTTACTCCAGACGCTTCACATGCCCTGGTTCAATCCATTGACAGCATGTCGACCCCGATATACCACATCGTTCCAATTCACTCTATTCCTTGCATGCCTTTCACCCTCCTGCATGATCAAGCCCCAATCACTCAAAATCTTTTTCACTCCATCTTTCCACCTCCAGTTTGGTCTCCCACTTCCCCACGTTCCCTTCACCTCCGACACATATATCCACCCTCTGTTTTATCACCTGATTTGAATAATATTACCAGTTTACTCGACATCATGACACTGGGTAGCACATACTTATAAAGACCATTTTAAACACAGTCAAAAGATATATTACAGTCGAAAGATATATTAACCAAGAGATATCCAGACACATCCACCAAGCCTAGACAAGTTCTACCATAGATCGTATTGATATTCATAACCACTTTCCTTATTTCTTAAGGAGTGAAAGAATCATCCAGCGCTGGGATCTCTAGGGCACACTCTATACCAGTCTTTTCTCCTACCCCAGTCTCATTATTTTTAACATCTCATAGTTTTTCAAAAGGAGTCTTAAATTGAGCATCATCATGTTATGTTCATATCTGTAATTCCACCTTTCAAATTTAGTTTACCTCGCCATCTGACAGAAGAAAGGTTTCACCCTTTTTCATTTACTGAAGAGGTCTGATTCTTTTCTATCAAGGATATATGTACTTTAGTTGCATAAGGTGTTTGCAGTTAAATGTAGTATTGATTGTTTCTTGCTCCTGTAATGACAAAATGTTTATGTTATTTCTATAAAACATTAGATGATGTTAGTAATTGCACAGTGAAAAGCAAAAATTGCATTGTATTTAGATAGTTGATAGTTTATGTGAATCCTCTGTTACATAAGAAAAGGAAAGGATGCTATGCCTGCTATTATATACTGTAGTTTGAATTAGAATTTCAAATTGAAATATGATTTTTATCAGGGGTTGCCATCAATATGTTCCTGTTTTGAAAGTTTGGCTTGTATATTGCATTTACTAGATTGACTTAGTTGTGTATATTATAGGTTACTGTATAAGTAAGTGGCATGCAGGTTCTGAATGGCATTTACTCATTTTATAGCAGGATTACAGTCTGTTTGTCTTCTGTTTTATAAAATGTGCTGTACGTGTTCGATATCATTGCAGTTTTGGAAATTTACTTCTTTTATTTAGTTTCATAATTCTCTTTTAAGAATTATGCCTAATTTTTTTAATGTTTAACCTCTTCATCAGTTATGGTTTTTACCTCTCAACAGATGGAGTGCATGAATACTGATTGGAAACTGATTAAGCATGGCAGGTAGGTTACATCATAAAAGGCTGGTTGCATTGTATTTTGTTATAGAATTGATATAGAGCATATGTTGTGAAATGAGTGGCAAAGTATTTTCGTAAATGAAAATTAATTGTATGTTGCAGTATATATATATATATATTTTTTTTTTTTTTGCTTTGTCGCTGTCTCCCACGTTTGCGAGGTAGCGCAAGGAAACAGACGAAAGAAATGGCCCAACCCCCCCCATACACATGTATATACATACGTCCACACACGCAAATATACATACCTACACAGCTTTCCATGGTTCACACAAGACGCTTCACATGCCCTGATTCAATCAACTGACAGCACGTCAACCCCGGTATACCACATCGATCCAATTCACTCTATTCCTTGCCCTCCTTTCACCCTCCTGCATGTTCAGGCCCCGATCACACAAAATCTTTTTCACTCCATCTTTCCACCTCCAATTTGGTCTCCCTCTTCTCCTCGTTCCCTCCACCTCCGACACATATATCCTCTTGGTCAATCTTTCCTCATTCATTCTCTCCATGTGCCCAAACCATTTCAAAACACCCTCTTCTGCTCTCTCAACCATGCTCTTTTTATTTCCACACATCTCTCTTACCCTTACGTTACTTACTCGATCAAACCACCTCACACCACACATTGTCCTCAAACATCTCATTTCCAGCACATCCATCCTCCTGCGCACAACTCTATCCATAGCCCACGCCTCGCAACCATACAACATTGTTGGAACCACTATTCCTTCAAACATACTCATTTTTGCTTTCCGAGATAATGTTCTCGACTTCCACACATTATTCAAGGCTCCCAGTATTTTCGCCCCCTCCCCCACCCTATGATCCTCTTCCGCTTCCATGGTTCCATCCGCTGCCAGATCCACTCCCAGATATCTAAAACACTTTACTTCCTCCAGTTTTCTCCATTCAAACTTACCTCCCAATTGACTTGACCCTCAACCCTACTGTACCTAATTACCTTGCTCTTATTCACATTTACTCTTAACTTTCTTCTTTCACACACTTTACCAAACTCAGTCACCAGCTTCTGCAGTTTCTCACATGAATCAGCCACCAGCGCTGTATCATCAGCGAACAACAACTGACTCACTTCCCAAGCTCTCTCATCCCCATCAGACTTCATATATATATATATATATATATATATATATATATATATATATATATATATATATATATATATATTTTTTTTTTTTTTTTTTTTTTATACTTTGTCGCTGTCTCCCGCGTTTGCGAGGTAGCGCAAGGAAACAGACGAAAGAAATGGCCCAACCCACCCCCATACACATGTATATACATACGTCCACACACGCAAATATACATACCTACACAGCTTTCCATGGTTTACCCCAGACGCTTCACATGCCTTGATTCAATCCACTGACAGCACGTCAACCCCGGTATACCACATTGCTCCAATTCACTCTATTCCTTGCCCTCCTTTCACCCTCCTGCATGTTCAGGCCCCGATCACACAAAATCTTTTTCACTCCATCTTTCCACCTCCAATTTGGTCTCCCTCTTCTCCTCGTTCCCTCCACCTCCGACACGTATATCCTCTTGGTCAATCTTTCCTCACTCATTCTCTCCATGTGCCCAAACCACTTCAAAACACCCTCTTCTGCTCTCTCAACCATGCTCTTTTTATTTCCACACATCTCTCTTACCCTTACGTTACTTACTCGATCAAACCACCTCACACCACACATTGTCTTCAAACATCTCATTTCCAACACATCCATCCTCCTGCACACAACTCTATCCATAGCCCACGCCTCGCAACCATACAACATTGTTGGAACCACTATTCCTTCAAACATACCCATATATATATATATATATATATATATATCGAGGATGTAAGGCATGTGTACGTGTAGGAAGAGAGGAAAGTGATTGGTTCTCAGTGAATGTAGGTTTGCGGCAGGGGTGTGTGATGTCTCCATGGTTGTTTAATTTGTTTATGGATGGGGTTGTTAGGGAGGTAAATGCAAGAGTCCTGGAAAGAGGGGCAAGTATGAAGTCTGTTGGGGATGAGAGAGCTTGGGAAGTGAGTCAGTTGTTGTTCGCTGATGATACAGCGCTGGTGGCTGATTCATGTGAGAAACTGCAGAAGCTGGTGACTGAGTTTGGTAAAGTGTGTGGAAGAAGAAAGTTAAGAGTAAATGTGAATAAGAGCAAGGTTATTAGGTACAGTAGGGTTGAGGGTCAAGTCAATTGGGAGGTGAGTTTGAATGGAGAAAAACTGGAGGAAGTGAAGTGTTTTAGATATCTGGGAGTGGATCTGTCAGCGGATGGAACCATGGAAGCGGAAGTGGATCATAGGGTGGGGAGGGGGCGAAAATTTTGGGAGCCTTGAAAAATGTGTGGAAGTCGAGAACATTATCTCGGAAAGCAAAAATGAGTATGTTTGAAGGAATAGTGGTTCCAACAATGTTGTATGGTTGCGAGGCGTGGGCTATGGATAGAGTTGTGCGCAGGAGGATGGATGTGCTGGAAATGAGATGTTTGAGGACAATGTGTGGTGTGAGGTGGTTTGATCGAGTAAGTAACGTAAGGGTAAGAGAGATGTGTGGAAATAAAAAGAGCGTGGTTGAGAGAGCAGAAAAGGGTGTTTTGAAATGGTTTGGGCACATGGAGAGAATGAGTGAGGAAAGATTGACCAAGAGGATATATGTGTCGGAGGTGGAGGGAACAAGGAGAAGAGGGAGACCAAATTGGAGGTGGAAAGATGGAGTGAAAAAGATTTTGTGTGATCGGGGCCTGAACATGCAGGAGGGTGAAAGGAGGGCAAGGAATAGAGTGAATTGGAGCGATGTGGTATACAGGGGTTGACGTGCTGTCATTGGAGTGAATCAAGGCATGTGAAGCGTCTGGGGTAAACCATGGAAAACTGTGTAGGTATGGATATTTGCGTGTGTGGACGTGTGTATGTACATGTGTATGGGGGGGGGGTTGGGCCATTTATTTCGTCTGTTTCCTTGCGCTACCTCGCAAACGCAGGAGACAGCGACAAAGTATAAAAAAAAAAAAAAAAAAAAATATATATATATATATATATATATATATATATATATATATATATATATATTATCCCTGGGGATAGGGGATTAAGAATACTTCCTACGTATTCCCTGCGTGTCGTAGAAGGCGACTAAAAGGGGAAGGAGCGGGGGGCTGGAAAGCCTCCCCTCTCGTTTTTTTTTTTTTTTTCCCCAAAAGAAGGAACAGAGGGGGCCAGGTGAGGATATTCCAAAAAAGGCCCAGTCCTCTGTTCTTAACGCTACCTCGCTAATGCGGGAAATGGTGATTAGTTTAAAAGAAAAAAAAAATATATATATATATATATATATATATATATATATATATATATATATATATATATATATATTGTATTGTTGACTGGTTGGTAAGGTTATTTAATGTATGTATAACTCATGGTGAGGTGCCTGAGGATTGGCGGAATGCGTGCATAGTGCCATTGTACAAAGGCAAAGAGGATAAGAGTGAGTGCTCAAATTACAGTGGTATAAGTTTGTTGAGTATTCCTGGTAAATTATATGGGAGGATATTGATTGAGAGGGTGAAGGCATGTACAGAGCATCAGATTGGGGAAGAGCAGTGTGGTTTCAGAAGTGGTAGAGGATGTGTGGATCAGGTGTTTGCTTTGAAGAATGTATGTGAGAAATACTTAGAAAAGCAAATGGATTTGTATGTAGCATTTATGGATCTGGAGAAGACATATGATAGAGTTGATAGAGATGCTCTGTGGAAGGTATTAAGAATATATGGTGTGGGAGGAAAGTTGTTAGAAGCAGTGAAAAGTTTTTATCGGGGATGTAAGGCATGTGTACGTGTAGGAAGAGAGGAAAGTGATTGGTTCTCAGTGAATGTAGGTTTGCGGCAGGGGTGTGTGATGTCTCCATGGTTGTTTAATTTGTTTATGGATGGAGTTGTTAGGGAGGTAAATGCAAGAGTTTTGGAAAGAGGGGCAAGTATGAAGTCTGTTGGGGATGAGAGAGCTTGGGAAGTGAGTCAGTTGTTGTTCGCTGATGATACAGCGCTGGTGGCTGATTCATGTGAGAAACTGCAGAAGCTGGTGACTGAGTTTGGTAAAGTGTGTGAAAGAAGAAAGTTAAGAGTAAATGTGAATAAGAGCAAGGTTATTAGGTACAGTAGGGTTGAGGGTCAAGTCAATTGGGAGGTGAGTTTGAATGGAGAAAAACTGGAGGAAGTGAAGTGTTTTAGATATCTGGGAGTGGATCTGTCAGCGGATAGAACCATGGAAGCGGAAGTGGATCATAGGGTGGGGGAGGGGGCGAAAATTCTGGGAGCCTTGAAGAATGTGTGGAAGTCGAGAACATTATCTCGGAAAGCAAAAGTGGGTATGTTTGAAGGAATAGTGGTTCCAACAATGTTGTATGGTTGCGAGGCGTGGACTATGGATAGAGTTGTGCGCAGGAGGATGGATGTGCTGGAAATGAGATGTTTGAGGACAATGTGTGGTGTGAGGTGGTTTGATCGAGTAAGTAACGTAAGGGTAAGAGAGATGTGTGGAAATAAAAAGAGCGTGGTTGAGAGAGCAGAAGAGGGTGTTTTGAAATGGTTCGGGCACATGGAGAGAATGAGTGAGGAAAGATTGACCAAGAGAATATATATGTCAGAGGTGGAGGGAACGAGGAGAAGAGGGAGACCAAATTGGAGGTGGAAAGATGGAGTGAAAAAGATTTTGTGTGATCGGGGCCTGAACATGCAGGAGGGTGAAAGGAGGGCAAGGAATAGAGTGGATTGGAGCGATGTGGTATACCGGGGTTGACGTGCTGTCAGTGGATTGAATCAAGGCATGTGAAGCGTCTGGGGTAAACCATGGAAAGCTGTGTAGGTATGTATATTTGCGTGTGTGGACGTATGTATATACATGTGTATGGGGGGGGATTGGGCCATTTCTTTCGTCTGTTTCCTTGCGCTACCTCGCAAACGCGGGAGACAGCGACAAAGTATAATAAAATAAATATAAATAAATAATATATATATATATATATATATATATATATATATATATATATATATATATATATATATATATATATATATATATATTTTATCCCTGGGGATAGGGGATTAAGAATACTTTCCACGTATTCCCTGCGTGTCGTAGAAGGCAACTAAAAGGGAAGGGAGCGGGGGGCTGGAAATCCTCCCCTCTCGTTTTTTTATTAATTTTCCAAAAGAAGGAACAGAGGGGGCCAGGTGAAGATATTCCAAAAAAGGCCCAGTCCTCTGTTCCTAACGCTACCTCGCTAACGCGGGAAATATATATATATATATATATATATATATATATATATATATATATATATATATATATATATATATATATATCCCTGGGGATAGGGAAGAAAGAATACTTCTCACGTATTCCCTGCGTGTCGTAGAAGGTGACTAAAAGGGGAGGGAGCGGGGGGCTGGAAATCCTCCCCTCCCACAATGGGGCCAAGTGACGTTATTACCTCTGAGGCTCAGTCCTCTGTTCTTAACGCTACCTCGCTAATGCGGGAATTGACGATTATGTATGAAAAAAAATATATATATTATATTCTTTTTTTTATTTTGCTTTGTCGCTGTCTCCCGCGTTAGCGAGGTAGCGCAAAGAAACAGACGAAAGAATGGCCCAACCCACCCACATACAAATGTATAGGGGATAGGGGAGAAAGAATACCTCCCACGCATTCCTCATGTGTCGTAGAAGGCGACTAAAGGGGATGGGAGCGGGGGGCTAGAAACCCTCCCCTCCTTGTAAGAGCACTCACTCTTATCCCCTTTGCCTTTGTACAATGGCACTATGCATGCATTCCGCCAATCCTCAGGCACCTCACCATGAGTCATACATACATTAAATAACCTTACCAACCAGTCAACAATACAGTCACCCCCTTTTTTAATAAATTCCACTGCAATACCATCCAAACCTGCTGCCTTGCTGGCTTTCATCTTTCGCAAAGCTTTCACTACCTCTTCTCTGTTTACCAAATCATTTTCCCTAACCCTCTCACTTTGCACACCACCTCGACCAAAACACCCTATATCTGCCACTCTATCATCAAACACATTCAACAAACCTTCAAAATACTCACTCCATCTCCTTCTCACACCACCACTACTTGTTATCACCTCCCCATTTGCGCCCTTCACTGAAGTTCCCATTTGCTCTCTTGTCTTACGCACTTTATTTACCTCCTTCCAGAACATCTTTTTATTCTCCCTAAAATTTAATGATACTCTCTCACCCCAACTCTCATTTGCCCTTTTTTTCACCTCTTGCACCTTTCTCTTGACCTCCTGTCTCTTTTATACATCTCCCACTCAATTGCATTTTTTCCCTGCAAAAATCGTCCAAATGCCTCTCTCTTCTTTTTCACTAATACTCTTACTTCTTCATCCCACCACTCACTACCCTTTCTAATCAACCCACCTCCCACTCTTCTCATGCCACAAGCATCTTTTGCGCAATCCATCACTGATTCCCTAAATACATCCCATTCCTCCCCCACTCCCCTTACTTCCATTGTTTTCACCTTTTTCCATTCTGTACTCAGTCTCTCCTGGTACTTCCTCACACAGGTCTCCTTCCCAAGCTCACTTACTCTCACCACCCTCTTCACCCCAACATTCACTCTTCTTTTCTGAAAACCCATACAAATCTTCACCTTAGCCTCCACAAGATAATGATCAGACATCCCTCCAGTTGCACCTCTCAGCACATTAACATCCAAAAGTCTCTCTTTCGCACGCCTGTCAATTATCACGTAATCCAATAAAGCTCTCTGGCCATCTCTCCTACTTACATAAGTATACTTATGTATATCTCGCTTTTTAAACCAGGTATTCCCAATCATCAGTCCTTTTTCAGCACATAAATCTACAAGCTCTTCACCATTTCCATTTACAACACTGAACACCCCATGTATACCAATTATTCCCTCAACTGCCACATTACTCACCTTTGCATTCAAATCACCCATCACTATAACCCGGTCTCGTGCATCAAAACCACTAACACACTCATTCAGCTGCTCCCAAAACACTTGCCTCTCATGATCTTTCTTCTCATGCCCAGGTGCATGTGCACCAATAATCACCCACCTCTCTCCATCAACTTTCAGTTTTACCCATATTAATCGAGAATTTACTTTCTTACACTCTATCACATACTCCCACAACTCCTGTTTCAGGAGTATTGCTACTCCTTCCCTTGCTCTTGTCCTCTCACTAACCCCTGACTTTACTCCCCAGACATTCCCAAACCACTCTTCCCCTTTACCCTTGAGCTTCGTTTCACTCAGAGCCAAAACATCCAGGTTCCTTTCCTCAAACATACTACCTATCTCTCCTTTTTTCACATCTTGGTTACATCCACACACATTTAGGCACCCCACTCCTGCATTAGTGAGGTAGCGCTAAGAACAGAGGAATGAGCCTTTGAGGAAATATCCTCACTTAGCCCCCTACTCTGCTCCCCTTTTGGAAAATTAAAAGAAAACGAGAATGAAGGATTTCCAGTCCCCTGCTCTCTCCCCTTTTAGCCGCCTTCTGCGAAATGCAGGGAAAACGTGGGAAGTATTCTTTCTCCCCTATCCCCAGGGATATATATACATATATGTATTTTATTTATTTATGAAGGAATTTATTTATTTCTTTATTTATTTATTTATTTATTTATGAAGGAATTTATTTATTTATTTATTTATGAAGGAATAGTGGTTCCAACAATGTTGTATGGTTGCAAGGCGTGGGCTATGAATAGAGTTGTGTGCAGGAGGGTGGATGTGCTGAAAATGAGATGTTTGAGGACAATATGTGGTGTGAGATGGTTTGATTGAGTAAGTAATAATAGGGTAAGAGAGTTGTGTGGTAATAAAAAGAGTGTGGTTGAGAGAGCAGAAGAGAGTGTTTTGAAATGGTTTGGTCATATGGAGAGAATGAGTGTGGAAAGATTGACCAAGAGGATATATGTGTCGGAGGTGGAGGGAACGAGGAGAAGTGGGAGACCAAATTGGAGGTGGAAAGATGGAGTGAAAAGATTTTGAGTGATTGGGGCCTGAACATGCAGGAGGGTGAAAGGCGTGCAAGGAATAGAGTGAATTGGAACAATGTGGTATACCGGGGTCAACGTGCTGTCAGTGGAGTGAACCAGGGCATGTGAAGTGTCTGGGGTAAACCATGGAAAGTTGTGTGGGGCCTGGATGTGGAAAGGGAGCTGTGGTTTCGGTGCATTATTACATGACAGCTAGAGACTGAGTGTGAATGAATGGGGCCTTTGTTGTCTTTTCCTAGCGCTACCTCGCACACATGAGGGGGGAGGGTGTTGTTATTCCATGTGTGGTGAGGTAGCGATGGGAGTGAATAAAGGCAGACAGTATGAATTATATACATGTATATATATGTATATGTCTGTGTGTGTATATATATGTATACATTGAGATGTATAGGTATGTATATTTGCGTGTGTGGATGTGTATGTATATACATGTGTATGTGGGTGGGTTTGGCCATTCTTTCGTCTGTTTCCTTGCGCTGCCTTGCTAACGTGAGAGACAGCGACAAAGCAAAATAAATAAATAAAAATATTTAGATATCTGGGGGTGGATTTGGCAGTGGATGGAACCATGGAATCAGAAGTGAGTCACAGGGTGGGGGAGGGGGTGAAAGTTCTGGGGGTGTTGAAAAATTTATGGAAGGCAAGAGCATTATCTCAGAAAGCAAAAGTGGGTATGTTTGAAGGAATAATGGTTCCAACAATGTTATATGGTTGCAAGGCATGGGCTATAGATAGACTTGTGCAGGGGAGGGTGGATGTGTTGGAAATGAGATGTTTGAGGACAATATGTGGTGTGAGGTGGTTTGATATATTGGGAGGTGAGTTTGAATGAAGAAAAACTGGAGGAAGTGAAGTGTTTTAGATATCTGGGAGTGGATCTGGCAGCGGATGGAACCATGGAAGCGGAAGTGGATCATAGGGTGGGGAGGGGGCGAAAATTCTGGGAGCCTTGAAGAATGTGTGGAAGTCGAGAACATTATCTCGGAAAGCAAAAATGGGTATGTTTGAAGGAATAGTGGTTCCAACAATGTTGTATGGTTGCGAGGCGTGGACTATGGATAGAGTTGTGCGCAGGAGGATGGATGTGCTGGAAATGAGATGTTTGAGGACAATGTGTGGTGTGAGGTGGTTTGATCGAGTAAGTAACGTAAGGGTAAGAGAGATGTGTGGAAATAAAAAGAGCGTGGTTGTAAGAGCAGAAGAGGGTGTTTTGAAATGGTTTGGTCACATGGAGAGAATGAGTGAGGAAAGATTGACCAAGAGGATATACGTGTCGGAGGTGGAGGGAACGAGGAGAAGAGGGAGACCAAATTGGAGGTGGAAAGATGGAGTGAAAAAGATTTTGTGTGATTGGGGCCTGAACATGCAGGAGGGTGAAAGGAGGGCAAGGAATAGAATGAATTGGAGCGATGTGGTATACCGGGGTTGACGTGCTGTCAGTGGATTGAATCAAGGCATGTGAAGCATCTGGGGTAAACCATGGAAAGCTGTGTAGGTATATATATTTGCGTGTGTGGACGTATGTATATACATGTGTATGGGGGTGGGTTGGGCCATTTCTTTCGTCTGTTTCCTTGCGCTACCTCGCAAACGCGGGAGACAGCGAAAAAAAAAGAAGAAAGTTAAGAGGAAATGTGAATAAGAGCAAGGTTATTAGGTACAGTAGGGTTGAGGGTCAAGTCAATTGGGAGGTGAGTTTGAATGGAGAAAAACTGGAGGAAGTGAAGTGTTTTAGATATCTGGGAGTGGATCTGGCAGCGGATGGAACCATGGAAGCGGAAGTGGATCATAGGGTGGGGGAGGTGGCGAAAATTCTGGGAACCTTGAAGAATGTGTGGAAGTCGAGAACATTATCTCGGAAAGCAAAAATGAGTATGTTTGAAGGAATAGTGGTTCCAACAATGTTGTATGGTTGCAAGGCATGGGCTATGGATAGAGTTGTGCGCAGGAGGATGGATGTGCTGGAAATGAGATGTTTGAGGACAATGTGTGGTGTGAGGTGGTTTGATCGAGTAAGTAACGTAAGGGTAAGAGAGATGTGTGGAAATAAAAAGAGCGTGGTTGAGAGAGCAGAAGAGGGTGTTTTGAAATGGTTTGGGCACATAGAGAGAATGAGTGAGGAAAGATTGACCAAGAGGATATATGTGTCGGAGGTGGAGGGAACGAGGAGAAGAGGGAGACCAAATTGGAGGTGGAAAGATGGAGTGAAAAAGATTTTGTGTGATCGGGGCCTGAACATGCAGGAGGGTGAAAGGAGGGCAAGGAATAGAGTGAATTGGAGCGATGTGGTATACCGGGGTTGACGTGCTGTCAGTGGATTGAATCGGGGCATGTGAAGCATCTGGGGTAAACCATGGAAAGCTGTGTAGGTATGTATATTTTGCGTGTGTGGACGTATGTATATACATGTGTATGGGGGTGGATTGGGCCATTTCTTTCGTCTGTTTCCTTGCGCTACCTCGCAAACGCGGGAGACAGCGACAAAGCAAAAAATATATATATATATATATATATATATATATATATATATATATATATATATATATATATATATATATATATATATGTGTGTGTGTGTGTGTGTGTGTGTGTGTGTGTATTAATGAATTTATAGGGGAGAAAGAATACTTCCCACGTATTCTCTGCATGTCGTAGAAGGTGACTAAAAGGGGAGGGAGCGGGGGGGGCTGGAAATCCTCCCTTCGTTTTTTTTTTTAATTTTCCAAAAGAAGGAACAGAGAAGGGGGCCAGGTGAGGATGTTCCCTCAGAGGCCCAGTCCTCTGTTGTAAATGCTACCTTGCTAATTCGGGAAATGGCGAATATTTTGAAAGAAAGAAAGATTTATTTATTTATTATACTTAATCGCTGTTTCTGGCTTGAGCGAGGCAGTGGCAGGAAACAGATGAAGAATGATCCATCCACTCATATACACACACAATATATGTGAATAAATCCCCATTTTTTTTTTTTTTTTTTTTATACTTTGTCGCTGTCTCCCGCGTTTGCGAGGTAGCGCAAGGAAACAGACGAAAGAAATGGCCCAACCCCCCCCCCCCCATACACATGTACATACACACGTCCACACACGCAAATATACATACCTACACAGCTTTCCATGGTTTACCCCAGACGCTTCACATGCCTTGATTCAATCCACTGACAGCACGTCAACCCCTGTATACCACATCGCTCCAATTCACTCTATTCCTTGCCCTCCTTTCACCCTCCTGCATGTTCAGGCCCCGATCACACAAAATCTTTTTCACTCCATCTTTCCACCTCCAATTTGGTCTCCCTCTTCTCCTCGTTCCCTCCACCTCCGACACATATATCCTCTTGGTCAATCTTTCCTCACTCATTCTCTCCATGTGCCCAAACCATTTCAAAACACCCTCTTCTGCTCTCTCAACCACGCTCTTTTTATTTCCACACATCTCTCTTACCCTTACGTTACTTACTCGATCAAACCACCTCACACCACACATTTTCCTCAAACATCTCATTTCCAGCACATCCATCCTCCTGCGCACATCTCTATCCATAGCCCACGCCTCGCAACCATACAACATTGTTGGTACCACTATTCCTTCAAACATACCCATTTTTGCTTTCCGAGATAATGTTCTCGACTTCCACACATTTTTCAAGGCTCCCAAAATTTTCGCCCCCTCCCCCACCCTATGATCCACTTCCGCTTCCATGGTTCCATCCGCTGACAGATCCACTCCCAGATATCTAAAACACTTCACTTCCTCCAGTTTTTCTCCATTCAAACTCACCTCCCAATTGACTTGACCCTCACCCCTACTGTACCTAATAACCTTGCTCTTATTCACATTTACTCTTAACTTTCTTCTTCCACACACTTTACCAAACTCAGTCACCAGCACATATACATACATATACATATCAACATACACATACACAGACATAAACGTATATACACATGTACATATTTATACTTGGTTGCCTTCATCCATTCCTGTCGCTACTCGCCGCACAGGAAATAGTGTTGCTACCCCTCACCCAGGTTTAGATGCTGATGCCTACTTAGAATACATTAGATGGGCAGATTTTATGTCCTTTAGTAAGAAGCTTCATTTTCCTTGTAAACCAGCTGGAAGATGTTTTTCAAAAGTATTTACTGTAATTCCAAATGTTTAAAGATAACTACTCTTGCATGCATGTTGGTAGAGAGTTTTGACAAGCATTTCAGTTTATCCCTATAGGATGTGGAAGGTTTTAGGTATAAAAGAATTGTTTACATGGTAGCTGAATATTAAAGAAGGCAGAACCAGATGATTCTTTCTCTTGAGGAAGATGTCGTTCATTCCCAAATAGTCATATGTTTCAGATGTTCTATGTTTCTTCAGTATTTGAACTTGAATAGATTAACTTTTTTTGCTTTCAGGGGAAGGACCCCAAACGCCAGTCTTTGAACTCACTGCTGCTCCTCCACTGAACCTGTGCACTTCTGTGCTGACAGACACCCAGGGAATGATGCCAATAGGTCTGGATGGTAAAGGCAATAATGACCATATAGTCCATCAGGGAGGAATGGAGCCTGTAACCACAGAAGAGATGAATCATGTTACAGTTTCAGATGGACTAATAGAACATGATGTGGATGGATCAATGGTACAGATTGTAGGTGCTCCAGTGGAGAATATTGTGGATAATGGGATGGGGCAGATGGTTAGTGGAACCATTAGTCAGTTGGTAGAAAGAGAGATAACACCAGGAATTGGGGGAGTTATTGGACAGATAACTAATGGGGTGACAAATATTATCAAGAAAGAAGAGGACGTTGAAAATGAGGTAAGTCAAAAGTTTGTTCGTAATGATCTATTTCCTTTCCTCATTGCTAGTAAAGATGAATGAATGAAAGTAAATTTTTCTGTCTCTGAATGCTAAAATTCATGGTTGAGAGGACTTTTTCATCATGAAAAAGAATACAGAAATTCAAGCTGTCACCCAGATGTACTGTTGTACTTTGTACAGTTGCCAGTGGATTGCCACAGTTAGCAATGTAGATTCAGTGTCTTGGAAATGTTGTAAACCACACTAGACTTTCTGTTGAAAGGTATTCTGTTATCCATTGTCATTGCTACAGCAGAGATTGGGAGAAGATAGATCGATACAAAGCTGTTATGTAGATATGCTGTGAGTGAATAAAGGTATTAGAAATATTGCATTATTTGACATACAGTACAAGACAAGTGTATATATATTTGCCTTATTCTCTTTTGGTTTATCTTATTATAGGCTGAAGAAGAGGGTCTTGATGCTGACCCAGACACCACCCTCCTTGATGATGATGAGGAGGATGAAGATGAAATCCAAGTAAAGCAGGAGAAAGGAAGAAAGACAAAAGGAAGGAAAAGAAGAAAACGCCGTCTCACTTTTACACCTAGAAAGTTGAATAAAATTTACCAGTGTGAACATTGTCCTGCTAGATTTGCTCGAGACACCCAACTCAAGTACCATTCCAAGGTTCACATTGATGACCAAACAGAGGTAAGTTAGGAGTGTTTCCACTGTTGATTTATTCATGATTAATTTGTCACAGGTTTCTTGGTTTGATAGTTGTATCTCAGCAATTCCCTTGTTCAAACTTTTCTTTGTTCATTAAGAACCCTTTAACTTATGGAGGAAATAGAGTGAGTTTAATGTGTTTGAAATATGTATTGGAATGTATGCTTTTCAAGTAGCTTTTAAGCCCCATTCAAAGTATTGGAGATCTACAACTCTTCATTTGTAATTATTGTTTTACAGCACAAGAAAAAGTCTAATTAACGAAGAGAAGCACTAATGTAAAGTAGCAAGTTGATCAAGAAGGCATTTTGCTTTTTTATGCATGAAATTGATTATTCTTGTTTAACTCTTGGTGTTTACTGATAATTTGATTTACAGAAATTTGAGTGTGATCAGTGTCATGTCGTCTTCTCTCGGATGAATAAGCTTATGAAACACCGACAACGTGCTCATCAAGAAGCTCTCTCATGTAACCAATGTAATTCCCAATTCACACACATCAACAGCTATAAATTGCACATGCGTCTTCATAGTGGTGAAAAGCCTTATGAATGCAATGAGTGTGGCGCACGGTTTGTTCAGAGTAGCCATCTTAATATCCATAAGCGATCACATACTGGTGAAAAACCATATCAATGTGATGTCTGTAAACAATCCTTTAAGCAAATATCTCATCTTAGAACACATGAAAGAATTCATACTCAGATGAAACCATATGCTTGTCCAATGTGTGGAGCAGCATTCATACAAAAAAGTAGTTTAAACCGACATAGGAGAATTCATACGGGGGAGAAACCGTATGTGTGTGTAATTTGCCAGGCAGCATTTTGTGTAAAGAATAATCTTAATCGTCACATGATTACTCATACTGGTGAGCAGCCATACAAATGTGATCTTTGTACTTCTGCTTTTGGTCAGGCTATAGATTTAAAACGTCACAAGATAGCTCATACTGGAATAAAACCATTTCAGTGTGATGTATGTGATGCTTTATTTAGCCGTAAAAATAACTTGAAATGGCACAAATATAGCCATACTGGTGAAACACCTTTCAAGTGTGATGAATGCATGGCAGAATATACACGTCCACGTGACTTAAAGAAACACAAGTTAAGCCATGGTCCTGCAAAGCCTCATATATGTCAGGTATGTCACCAACAGTTTCCTCAGTCTAGTGCCCTTAAGCGTCACATGATGACTCATACGGGTGAAAAACCTTTTGTGTGTGAAAAGTGCTGTGCCACATTTGTAGACAAAACTGCTTTGAAAAGACATATGTACAAGCATGTTGGTGCAAAACCCTTTGCTTGTAAGAGATGTGAGACAACATTCCGGGAATTCCGCAGCCTTAAGAGACATTGTGTTCAGGTTCATGGTGAAGAACCTGATCACAGACAGACTCACATGCAACAGCAACCTCAGCAGCAACAGGTACAACAGCAGCCTCAGCAGCAGCAAATTACAACAATACCAGCAGGAGCTATTATTACTGCTCAGGATGCTTCTCATCTTACCCAGTATGCTCAACCAGCTCCTCAACAAACTCCCCAACAGATGGCACAAGTTCCCACATTGATGCTGTCAGGTGGACCAGGACAGCCTGCTCGAGCTGCCAGGCCAGCTAATAATTGCCAGAATCACACTGCTCATGTCCTTACTTTTGGGGGTAACAACCAATGGCAGTCATGGTGCTTCTGTGAGACTCCAGCTATCCCTGAAGCTCCACAACAGGTGATGGTAGCCACCACTGCAGCACCTGTCACCCTACCCGTGACAACCCATCAACAACAGGTGCAACAGGCACAACCACCACAACAGCAGCCACAGCAGCAGCAGCAACAGCAACAACAACAACAACAACAGCAGCAACAGCAACAGCAGCAGCAGGCAGCACCATTTACAATGTCTGTGAAAGCTCCCACAATGCCTACTCATATACAGTTGCAGTTTCCCTTCGGAGACACTCAGGCTGCTACAAGTCATGCTCAGTGGGTTTCAGGCTGGGGGAAGTAGAAGTCCATGATTTCTTTAGATGTGTCTCTCCTTAATGAAAATTCTGAATGATATCAGAATAGGGAATGAAGGCATTTTTTTACAATGATAATGATGGGAGGTTTTCTTGGAAATCACCCTTTATTATTAAAACAACTTGATTGTAATGACTCACATTCAGTTGATGGTATTCATTATTTAAGATTCATCATGAAATTCATTTTCCCAAGAAAGTATCCTCAGTCTTTTCAACTGGAGGGATTTACAGACACCACAAGGAATACCACTTAGTCATACTTTTCACATGTTTTATATGAGCTTTTGAGTTTTTAATCTGACTATATGCCTAGTAGCCTTTTATGATTTATGGCAAGGTGGCTGATGCAGAATCTCCTTTATATACCTAGAATGTTATGTATTTTCATAGCTTTATCAGCTGAAAAGCTTCTCTGATGTTCTTATACTGAACCTAATTTTGTTTTCCATTGTTTCCATTTTGTAGTTGTCTTTGTGAGGTATATGCCTTCTTCCATTCTCATCACATCTGAACCTCCTCAGTACCCCACTTACTTTATAAAATGATTTTTTCCCAGTATATTTGATATCACCCTTGATGTTTTCATTCCACTCGGAGTTTTCTCCTTACTCCATATCCTCTTTTGAATATCCCACTCTTTATTTATTCTGATCTTATATCCATGAGCTCAAATATTTTTTTATAAAATTAATGTTGGTTAATCTCTTTCTGTTGGCTTGCACATTTTTCTCTGACATACTAAAAAACTTAGTATTTTGCTCAGTTTCTTCATTAAAATTTGTGAATGTCTGTGCGATGAGACTTTTCTCCTTTTTGTGTGTTGGCGATGGTATAGCTTGTCCAAAGGTGACTTCTTACTCGTGTAACCTCCTTGATTCTGGCAACAACTTTAACATATATTGTCATTATCATACAACTACAGAACCTTCCTCTGCAGGGCACTAGCAGCCTTTAGACTGTGCTACACTCAGTAACAGGGACAAAATGGACTCCCATGAAGTGAGTTCTTTGATGAGACTGTACAAGGGATCCCAGACTTAAGAGTGGGTTACGCTCCTGGACCCTGATCATGAGTTGAGTTGTTTATAAGTTGGAGAATATGTAGAGGTAATCCTCATAAATTTAAGAGTAAATACCTTTGCCTGAATGCAATAATGAATTAAATAGAATATTTTGAAGTAGATATAGTTAATAAAACATTATATTAAGCAACACAATGAAAAAATATGCACATTTAAGTAGTTCTGCAGTTCATAAGTTTGAATGATTGATTGTATGTTGGACTAGGAATTGAATATTGTTCTTTACTTGTTCGTAAGTATGGGTTTTCATAGGTCAGACAGTTGTAAGTCTGGGACTCTCTGTACCTTGTTATGTCAAGTGACAGTGATACAGCTTCACCTAAGATGACTTTTTGCTCCTGGTTCAAAATCAAGCAAGTGGAATTGGCAACACCTTTTTAGTACATATATGTTTATTTATTTATTGATGATAAGCCCAGGATCAGTTTCTATGAAAGAGTCCTGGTATTACCAAGGGCCTTTCTAAAAGCTTCTGCAGCTCAAGGCTGAGGTACTTCCAGTAGCAGGGAATTGTAAACTCCTTTGGAATGAGGAGTTCTTTGATAAGACTGTACTCCTAATGATACAGCCTCACCAAGGGTGCCAAATGGTGTCCTAGCTTCTTCTCTTCGATGTATATCAACTGACTTATATTTCTCTCTTGTGTCTCCCCTGATGATGTGATTATTACACGAAAGTGCACTTGGGAACTTATCGTGTTTCATTTTCCTCTTGGACTCATATATATATATATATATATATATATATATATATATATATATATATTCTTTTTTTATTTTGCTTTGTCACTGTCTCCCGCGTTTGTGAGGTAGCGCAAGGAAACAGACGAAAGAAATGGCCCAACCCACTCCCATACACATGTATATACATACACGTCCACACACGCAAATATACATACCTGTACATCTCAATGTATACACATATATACACACACAGACATATACATAATTCATACTATCTGCCCTTATTCATTCCCATCGCCACCTCACCACACATGGAATAACAACCCCTTCCCTCCTCGTGTGTGTGAGGTAGCGCTAGGAAAAGACAACAAAGGCCACATTCGTTCACACTCAGTCTCTAGCTGTCATGTAATAATGCACCAAAACCACAGCTCCCTTTTCACATCAAGGCCCCACAGAACTTTCCATGGTTTACCCCAGACGCTTCACATGCCCTAGTTCAATCCATTGACAGCACGCCGACCCTGGTATACCACATCGTTCCAATTCACTATATTCCTTGCATGCCTCACAACCATATAAATTTTGTAGACATTTGACAATTGTCAGTTTCTTAGGGGAATTGTCAAAGTGAGGTTTTTTTTAAGTCTTACAGATATATTTTTAAGCTGCTTTGTGGAACAAATGATGAGATGTTTTAAAATTTGGAGTGTATAAGGAAATATTTGAGAAAGTATGAAGCTATTCAAGAAGTATTGTCTCATTTTTTCACCTTGAGTGACATTTTTGCCATTCCGGTTATTCAGGTGCACAGAAACAGTATTAAATTAATACAAAGGATTCAAACAGCAACAAACCACTGGATCCTTTTGAGGCTGTTTGTTATACTGGAAGGTATCAGAAACACAGATTAATATGGTGAGAGGTGGAAGATGTACAGATAATTCAAAGAGAATAACCTGCAAATTGTCATTGTGACTAATGAGGTACAAATAATGTAAGTCATGGACTTGAAGCAAGGCAGTTCTTAAATATAGCTATAGTTCTGATTTCAAATACTCTAATTGGCACACTGTTCCATATGTTAACAATCCTGTTGAAGAAAAAGTGTCTCGCCTCATTCAAGGTAAAACGTTCACCCATGATTTTGTATCCATTATTGTGAGTGAAATCAGATGAATCAGGTAACTTGATAAATCAAGATTAACAAGCTTTTGATGATTTTTAATACTTGTATTAGATCACCTCTTAGCCTTCTCTTTTTAAAGCTAATCAGATTCAAGTCGTTTAATCAGCTCTTGCAGTATTTGTTTCTCTGCCTGGGAATTATTTTTGGAGCTCAGTGCTGCCCTCTCTCCATTCTGTTTGTCTTTTTTTAGGTAGGGTGACCAAAACTGAACACAGTATTCAAAATGGGGTTCATCTTACTAAATAGGGGTCTTGAGTTATTTAAGGTTTACTTTAGCGTAGTAGTCAGTCGTCTTATTAATTCTTTTAGTGATTGTGATTCATGATAGTTGCAGTTCATCAAACTAAATGAGGATTGAGGATCTTGGGTGTAACAATTTACCATCAGCTAAATAGTCATGATAATCATCCATAGATTTATTACTTTTTTTTCATACTAATCGTCATTTCCCGCGTTAGTGAGGTAGCGTCGAGAACAGAGGACTGAGCCTTTGAGGGAATATCCTCACTTGGCCCCCTTCTCTGTTCTTTCTTTTGGGAAACTAAAAATGAGAGGGGAGGATTTCCAGCCCCCCGTTTCCTCTCCTTTTCGTCGCCTTCTACGACACGCAGGGAATACATGGGAAGTATTCTTTCTCCCCTATCCCCAGGGATAAGATTTATTGCTTATGGTAATGAATATTGAAAAGGGTCTTGACATGTCATTCAATAATAGGGTAAAATTGAAGGTATTTAAGGACCTCACCACTGTTTCTAGACTTGAAACAGAAATTCATCTTGTTGATATTGTTATTATATGTGTTAATGTTGAAAAAGGATTCAGTTCTAAATGTTAATATCAACTTCTTGCTGATGGTTTATACTTTGTATTACTTCATTTTTAATCAGGGTTTGTAAGATTTTAAGCTATTTGTTTTCTTAAAATTTGCTAACATTAGTAGTGTACATGGTTTGATATTAGCACATTTCTCTAGGCATGGCTGTAAATTAAAACTAAATTGACATGGGAAAGTAGAATAAAAGAACAACAAAAGAATCTTAAGTATTTTCGTAATCCATTTGTTGCTTTGGGATCATCCTTTGAATTTAGTTTTACAGTGTAAGTGGAAACGTTGAAGTAATTATGTATGGTATTCTTCAACTTTGAAAAAAGTTGTATTCCAAAAATATTTCTTTAACCTTCTTGTTTTATTTTAGATTTTCTTTAATCGAACCATAGTGCTGTTTGTCATGTTGAATAAGGATGTGGGTCATAAAAGGTGTATTTTGGGTAATTAGTTGTGTTACTGAACCTTGAATTGATTACATTTTAGTCGATATCTTAACTGTTTCAGACCAATCATTTTTGGGTAGTTTTAAAAGTTATTAGTTGAAGGCATTCATTTTCTTTCCCACTTTTTTTTTTCTTTTTAAATTGTGAACATTTTATTTTTATCTGAGGTGCTGTTTATCATGCTGCACGAGAATTTAGGGAGTACAAATTGTATCTTGGCTCATCTCATTAAGCTCTGTTGTAGTGAATCAGTCTTTATCTGAATTGGTTATAACATTTTGTTCATGGGTACTTTAAGAATTTAAAAGGTTATTATCCATAAAGGAAAGAATTATTTTTAACCTTCAGTGGGGGCGGTCATCTACCAGAGGCAGTACTTGTTTCAGACCTTGTTTTGTTTGAAACTGTCATAGATGCTGTTCATTATGTTGAAGGATCTTGGGATCAGAAGTTATTTGGCTAAAAAGTAACTGTAATAAGCATGAGTGATTGGGTCAAGGGTCACATAAGAGTGCTGTTAAGGAATTGCTTAATTTAGTCACATCTTAGTTTCAGGTATTTTTTTCAGATTAGGCAAAGAATTAAAGTATTGTAAGTCTTAGATATGATATATTTTCAGATGAGAAAGTAGAAAACTTTGAAAAACCAAGTTTTTGTTATGTTTAGATTTTGTTTAAAACTTGTTTCATTATGCTGAATGATGATGGGGTCTTGTTTTTGTGCTGCAACTGATTAGTTATGTCATTAATTTGGAGGGTAGTTAGGGCAGGTATCTTAATTATTTGATTAATTAGTCATGACTTGTCAGTCCTGTGGAGATTGAGTTAGGTATATAAAGGTAAAGAATCCCCTTATCTTATTTTTTCCAAGCAAAAATAGATCTTTGACCCAAGAAACGATCGATGAAATGTGTATTATTTTTGTTTGTCATTTTTAATGCCGCTGTTTGTTTTAAAGATTTGCATAGTATTGACATATATTGGATGACATAATCAAACTGTTAAACAGAATAGAGATATAAAACTTTTGGCATCAATAGGTATAATAGAGTGTAAACAGGTATTTTTTATTTCTTTAAACCCACATTTTCTATAAAACTCATGCCCATTATTGCATATTTAATATTGCAGGATATAAATTGATGGAGGATATCACACTCTCAAACTCTTTAAGTAACCAGTACTAATTATGAGACCATGAGTTATGGAGACTATTGGCCATGGCTGTTCCTTGTGAGAGTTACAGGAGGGAACAGGTATCAGAGATAGGTAGATAGACAGACAGTGATATATTTCATGGTGCCCATGGCTTCAGATGGGTGTACATAGGTGAAGTAGGGTTTAAGTAGACATTATGGTGGGCATGTGTGCTTGTTGGTGTTACTGATGTCCTCACCTTCCACAAGGGTGTATCATTGTTAGTTGACAAAAGAGAACAGTCTCATGTAGAAACTTTTTACTCTGAAGGAGTTCATCATTTCTCTGCTCCTGATTCTAGCACAGCCTTGGAGCAGCAGGAGCCCATTGACAGGGGTCTTAGGTTTATGTAGTTAACGAAGATTACATGAATGTTGATTGGTGGGGGGAGAGGAAATTTATATGGATGGGTTTCTGAAATGTGAGACACGATTAAGGTTTTTATATCAACTGAAGGATTGGTGTTTGATTATGAAGTAGTTTTATTGAGAAGGGTCTAATGCTGTTGCAAAGAACAAAGTGCTAAGAATGTTGAGAAATTATACTGAGAGTATTTTCATTTTGTAGGTGTTGAATACTTGGTGGTAGTTAGGCTGCTGCTGATTGTTCTGAGTGCTCTGTTTTGCTGGATTTGCATCTGTTATATTAGCTAAATTTGCAGAAGTGCTGAAACTTTCTAAAGAAAGTAGAGAGAAAAATATAAGTCGTTAAGTATGCATCTGATATTGTTGTAACCCTGTGGAATGACATTGATTTTTTAGGATCAAGTTCAAGAGGAATGACAAAATCAGAGGGAGTCATGGACGAAGTAAAAGTTGAAGTATCAGCATAAGATGAACATATGGAAAGATTGTGAAAAAGTGTATGTAAGGAGTGCCAGTGCAGACTGACATGGAAGCTATTATGTGAGTGTGTTAGAGGAGGAATTAGCAAAAATGAGGGATTTTTTGTGGTTTGCATGAAGATGATTCTTCATTAGCCATGTTGCTGTATAGAGTGACAAGTTGTGAAATATGATTATCAGTAATTAAAAGTATTAGATGATTTTTGACAGCATATTTATTTATGATTACCAAATATTTATGCAATATCATAACTTGATATACTTATCACTTTTTGATGATTATAACAACTATGTAGCTTGAATAGCATTCCATTTATTTTCTAACCTATAGTGAAAAGTTTAGATTTTGTTTTCTTTGCATGAAAATCATGTATACCGTGTATATTTCTGATAAGTGCAGTGCATAATATGAGTCCATCATGCGAAAAGTATGATAAATTTTGAATTCGTTTAAAAGTGCCAAAAAAAATTGCAGCATATGTTGATAATGTTTAATTATGCTGATGATGACTTGATGTAATTGTATTCCTTGTGTATCCATTTTCCTAGCCAGACATACCAGAACATAGGGTTTCTGCTGCTGGATATTTATATATGTATATAGTCTCTTTAACTTTTTAAAAGTATGGCTTGGTTTTGTACAAATTATATCTTGATTGAGAGATCTATTCAGTTAAGTATTACAATGCTGTACTTTCTTAGATTACTTACAACCTCACACAGCAGTTATTTAAAAGTTAGTTTTACATTAATACTCAGTGTACAGTATGCCAGATGTGTTTGTCACATAATATGTTCTTCAGGGATTAAGGTTTTGTAGGATATTTTAGAAGTAGGTTGTACTGGATACTGGTAAGGATATTTTTTTATTCCTCATTACTGCATAATAGCTGATAAGATAAGAATGTTGCATAGAAATTGCTCTTTGTGTATTTTTGGACTTTTTTTGGTTGGAAAAATGCCGTAAATTAATAGGAAGTATGCTTGTGAAAATACTGACATGAAATAGTTATAAAATTTGCTCTGTATGGGTAGTAAACCTAAATTTGTGATAATTTTGTTTTCAAAAATTCATGAGAATTATACAATTGTGGTATGTTGTATTCATTTGCTCTTTTGTAGGGTTACTTTCCTTATTTATTCCATATATATAAACATTTTAAGATACTGAAAAGGAGGATGTAACAGGATAATGGATGAATTCAATGTTTTTGTGTAATTGGTTCAACTTAAGGCAGATTAATCCAAATTGCGACAAAATTTCATTTTCCTTTTGTAATTTAAGGATGGTACAGTGCTCATAGTTATTCTTGAAAATTGAATTAATAGTTCTCATTTATACTTTTCATTACATATAAATTTTAATCTCTGTACAAAAGTGAATGCATAAGCAGACAGGTTTTTTTTATAATGATTTTGATACGTACTTTCATGCAGTAGACAGAGCTGGTGGAGTGACAACACTTTGACAGTTAGAGTAAATGATTATACTTTTCTTGTAACCATTAATGATATACCAAATCTTACATTCCATTCCAGCCCCAGGATCCCTTTCTTTGGGGCTCATGCAGTGCTTAGTTAGCCAGTTTCTTCCCATAGGTGCTCACCTTACCCTGCTGCAGTATGGAGCTCAGCTTTGAAGCTCCAGAAACCCCATAAAAAGGGACCTGGGGTAGAATAACTCACACATTTGAATATATATCTGTCTGTCTGTCTGTCTGTCAGTCTGTCTGTCTATCAATCTATTTACCTATCTGTCTATATGTATAATTGCTTGAGTGATAATTATCTATGAAAGAGTCCTGTTGTTGCTGGGACTTTTTTGTGTAAATTATATGGTCTTGATTAGGGTATTCAGTCACTCATACCATTTCAACTAACATAAAAGATGAATGGTAATAGTGCCATGATAATCTATTTACCTGTCTATCCATGTGCTTGCCCTGCCTTTTGGCAAAATGATAGGAGCAATAGATAGAAGTAGTGGGTTGGAACACTAGGAAGTAGTAGGTTGGAACATTAGGTTGAAGTAGTCAGTTGGAACATTAAGTAGGAGCCTCTGGAAACACTGTGTTAGAGCAGTGGCTGATTAAGGTTGATCAAAAAATGGCCTCATTTGCTTACATCCACCCTTTGTCATGTATAATGCACTGAAACCAGCATCCCCAATCCACAACCAGACCACACAAACCTTTCTGCCAGATGTTTTCTTTATGGAAGATGAAATGTATGCATGGGATAGAGTGAATTGGAGTAAGGGGTAACTTGCTGTCAGTGGACTGAACCATGGCATATGAAGCAGCCAGGGAAGACCATGAAAGGTCCGTCAGACCTGGTTGTAGGATAAGGGGCTCATTTTGGTGTATTACACATGATAGCTAGATAATGGATATGGGTGGACAAGCACTTTCATCATCAGTTCCTGGCACCATGTTGCTAATGCAGGAAATGGCAAGAGCTGAAATGCTGAAGTATGGAGGAGAAAGTATGAGTGGATGCATTTGATTTGTAATTTAGTACTGAAGCAGAAAGTTGTGCCTGAGGATTAGGTGAAAGCTGTTAATGTTCCATCATTACTTGCCCCTCTCTCCAAAACTCTTGCATTCACCTCCCTAACAACTCCATCCATTAACAAATTAAAAAGCCATGGAGACATCACGCACCCCTGCAGCAAACCAACTTTCACTGGGAACCAATCACTTTCCTCTCTTCCTATTCGTACACATGCCATATATCCTCAATAAAAACTTTTCACTGCTTCTAGCAACTTACCTCCCACACCATATACTCTTAATACCTTCCACACCATATACTCTTAATACCTTCCACAGAGCATCTCTGTTAACTCTTATCATATGCCTTCTCCAGATCCATAAATACCACATACAAATCCATTTATTTTTCTAAGTATTTGTCACATACATTCTTCAAAGCAAACACCTGATCTACACATCCTCTACCACTTCTGAAACCACACTGCTCTTCCCTAATCTGATGCTCTAAACATGCCTTCACCCTCTCAATCAATACCCTCCCATATAATTTCCCAGGAATACTCAACAAACTTACACCTCTGTAATTTGAACAATCACCTTTTATCACCTTTGCCTATGTTGCATACAAAGGCACTATGCATGCATTCTGCCAATCCTCAGGCACTTCACCGTGCACCATACATACTTTGAATATCCTCACCAGCCAGTCAACAACACAGTCGCCCCCTTTTTTAATAAATTCCACTGCAATACCGTCCAAACCTGCCACCTTGCCAGCTTTTATCTTCCGTAAAGCTTTCACTACCTCTTCTCTGGTTACCAAGCCATTTTCCCTGACCCTGTCACCTCGCACTCCACCTTAACCAAAACACCCTATGTCTCCCACTGTATCATCAAACACATTCAGCAAACCTTCAAAATACTCACTCCATCTCCTCACATCACCACTACTAGTTATTACCTCCCCATTTGCCCCCTTCACTGATGTTCCCATATTGTTCTCGTCATACGCACTTTATTTGCCTCCTTCCAAAACGTCTTTTTTTTTTTTTTTATTATACTTTGTCGCTGTCTCCCACGTTTGCGAGGTAGCGCAAGGAAACAGACGAAAGAAATGGCCCAACCCCCCCCATACACATGCATATACATACGTCCACACACGCAAATATACGTACCTACACAGCTTTCCATGGTTTACCCCAGACGCTTCACATGCCTTGATTCAGTCCACTGACAGCACGTCAACCCCGGTATACCACATCGCTCCAATTCACTCTATTCCTTGCCCTCCTTTCACCCTCCTGCATGTTCAGGCCCCGATCACACAAAATCTTTTTCACTCCATCTTTCCACCTCCAATTTGGTCTCCCTCTTCTCCTCGTTCCCTCCACCTCCGACACATATATCCTCTTGGTCAATCTTTCCTCACTCATTCTCTCCATGTGCCCAAACCACTTCAAAACACCCTCTTCTGCTCTCTCAACCACGCTCTTTTTATTTCCACACATCTCTCTTACCCTTACGTTACTCACTCGATCAGACCACCTCAAACCACACATTGTCCTCAAACATCTCATTTCCAGCACATCCATCCTCCTGCGCACAACTCTATCCATAGCCCACGCCTCGCAACCATACAACATTGTTGGAACCACTATTCCTTCAAACATACCCATTTTTGCTTTCCGAGATAATGTTCTCGACTTCCACACATTCTTCAAGGCCCCCAGAATTTTCGCCACCTCCCCCACCCTATGATCCACTTCCGCTTCCATGGTTCCATCCGCTGCCAGATCCACTCCCAGATATCTAAAACACTTCACTTCCTCCAGTTTTTCTCCATTCAAACTCACCTCCCAATTGACTTGACCCTCAACCCTACTGTACCTAATAACGTCTTTTTATTTTCCTTAGAATTTAATGATACTCTCTCACCCCAACTCTCATTTTATATATATATATATATATATATATATATATATATATATATATATATATATATATATATATATATTTTTTTTTTTTTTTTTTTTTTGCTGCTGCTGTCTCCCGCATTTGCGAGGTGGCGCGGGGAAGCGGGTGGGGGGGGGTGGCCCAGCCCACCCCCATACACATGTGTATACGTGCGTTCACACACGCAAGTGTACATGCCTGCACAGCTTTCTGTGGTTTGCCCCGGGTGCTTCACGTGCCCTGGTTCGGTCCACTGACAGCGCGTCAACCCCGGTGTGCCACATCGGTCCAATTCACTCTATTCCTTGCCCTCCTTTCGCCCTCCTGTGTGTTCGGGCCCCGATCACACAGGGTCTTTTTCGCTCCATCTTTCCGCCTCCAATTTGGTCTCCTGCTTCTTCTCGTTCCCTCCACCTCCGACACATGTGTCCTCTTGGTCAATCTTTCCTCACTCATTCTCTCCATGTGCCCAGGCCATTTCAAGGCACCCTCCTCTGCTCTCTCAACCACGCTCTTTTTATTTCCACACATCTCTCTTACCCTTGCGTTGCTTGCTCGATCGAACCACCTCGCACCACGTGTTGTCCTCAAGCATCTCATTTCCAGCGCATCCGTCCTCCTGCGCGCAGCTCTATCCATGGCCCGCGCCTCGCAGCCATGCAACGTTGTTAGAACCGCTGTTCCTTCAAATATACCCATTTTTGCTTTCCGAGATGGTGTTCTCAACTTCCACACATTCTTTGGGGCTCCCGGGATTTTTGCCCCCTCCCTCGCCCTGTGATCCACTTCTGCTTCCGTGGTTCCGTCCGCTGCCGGATCCGCTCCCAGACGTCTAGAGCACTTTGCTTCCTCCAGTTTTTCTCCATTCAGGCTTGCCTCCCAATTGACTTGACCCTCAGCCCTGCTGTACCTAGTGACCTTGCTCTTATTCACATTTACTCTTGGCTTTCTTCTTTCACACACTTTGCCAGGCTCAGTCACCGGCTTCTGCAGTTTCTCACATGAATCAGCCGCCGGCGCTGTGTCGTCGGCGAACAGCGGCTGACTCGCTTCCCAGGCTCTCTCATCCCCAACAGACTTCGTGCTTGCCCCTCTTTCCAAAGCTCTTGCATTCGCCTCCCTAGCGGCCCCATCCATGGACAAATTGAGCAACCATGGAGACATCACGCACCCCTGCCGCAGACCTGCATTCGCTGGGGGCCAATCACTTTCCTCTCTTCCTGCACGTGCACATGCCTTGCATCCTCGATGGAAACTTTTCACTGCTTCTAGCAGCTTGCCTCCCACACCATATATTCTTGGTGCCTTCCACAGAGCATTACTATCAACTCTATCATATATATATATATATATATATATATATATATATATATATATATATATATATATATATATATATTATCCCTGGGGATAGAGGAGAAAGAATACTTCCCACGTATTCCCTGCGTGTCATAGAAGGCGACTAAAAGGGAAGGGAGCGGGGGGCTGGAAATCCTCCCCCTCTCATTTTTTTTTCAATTTTCCAAAAGAAGGAACAGAGAAGGGGGCCAGGTAAGGATATTCCCTCAAAGGCCCAGTCCTCTGTTCTTAACGCTACCTCGCTAATGCGGGAAATGGCGAATAGTATGAAAGAAAAGAAAGATATATATATATATATATATATATATATATATATATATATATATATATATATATATATATATATATATATATATATCCCTGGGGATAGGGGAGAAAGAATGCTTCCCACGTATTCCCTGCGTGTCGTAGAAGGCGACTAAAAGGGAAGGGAGCGCGGGGCTGGAAATCCTCCCCTCTCTTTTTTAGTTTTCCTAATGAAGGAACAGAGGAGGGGGCCAAGTGAGGATATTCCCTAAAAGGCTCAGTCCTCTGGTCTTAACGCTACCTTGCTAACGTGGGAGATGGCGAATAGTATGAAAAAAAAAAAAAATATATATATATATATATATATATATATATATATCCCTGGGGATAGGGGAGAAAGAATACTTCCCACGTATTCCCTGCGTGTCGTAGAAGGTGACTAAAAGGGAAGGGAGCGGGGGGCTGGAAATCCTCCCCTCTCAATTTTTTTTTAATTTTCCAAAAGAAGGAACAGGGAAGGGGGCCAGGTGAGGATATTCCCTCAATGGCCCAGTTCTCTGTTCTTAACGCTACCTCGCTAATGCGGGAAATGGCGAAGTTTTTTTTTTTTTTTCTTTTTTTTTTAATTTTCCAAAAGAAGGAACAGAGAAGGGGGCCAGGTGAGGGTATATATATTTCTGGGGATAGAGGATAAAGAATACTTCCCACGCATTCCCTGCGTGTCATAGGAGGCGACTAAAAGGGGAGGGAGCAGGGGGCTGGAAATCCTCCCCTCTCATTATTTTTTTTTTTTTTTTTTTTCCAAAAGAAGGAACAGAGAATGGGGCCAAGTGAGGATATTCCCTCAAAGGCCCAGTTCTCTGTTCTTAACGCTACCTTGCTAACGTGGGAAATGGCGAATAGTTTGAAAGAAAAAAAAATATATATATATATATATATATATATATATATATATATATATATATATATAATTTTTTTTTTGTCGCTGTCTCTTGCGTTTGCGAGGTAACACAAGGAAACAGACGAAAGAAATGGCCCAACCCACCCCCATACACATGTATATACATACTTGTCCACACACTCAAATATACATACCTATACATCTCAATGTACACATGTATATACACACACAGACATATACATATATACACATGTACATAATTCATACTGTCTGCCTTTATTTATTCCCATTGTCACCGCGCCACACATGGAATAACATCCCCCTCCCCCCTCAAGTGTGCGAGGTAGTGCTAGGAAAAGACAACAAAGGCCCCATTCGTTCACACTCAGTCTCTAGCTGTCATGTAATAATGCCCGAAACCACAGCTCCCTTTCCACATCCAGGCCCCACAGAACTTTCCATGGTTTACCCCAGACGCTTTACATGCCCTGATTCAATCCATTGACAGCACGTCAACCCCGGTATACCACATTGATCCAATTCACTCTATTCCTTGCCCTCCTTTCACCCTCCTGCATGTTTAGGCCCCGATCACACAAAATCTTTTTCACTCCATCTTTCCACCTCCAATTTGGTCTCCCACTCCTTCTCGTTCCCTCCACCTCCGACACATATATCCTCTTGGTCAATCTTTCCTCACTCATTCTCTCCATGTGCCCAAACCATTTCAAAACACCCTCTTCTGCTCTCTCAACCACGCTCTTTTTATTTCCACACATCTCTCTTACCCTTACGTTACTTACTCGATCAAACCACCTCACACCACACATTGTCCTCAAACATCTCATTTCCAGCACATCCATCTTCCTGCGCACAACTCTATCCATAGCCCACGCCTCGCAACCATACAACATTGTTGGAACCACTATTCCTTCAAGCATACCCATTTTTGCTTTCCGAGATAATGTTCTCAACTTCCACACATTTTTCAAGGCTCCCAGAATTTTTGCCCCCTCCCCCACCCTATGATCCACTTCCGCTTCCATGGTTCCATCCGCTGCCAGATCCACTCCCCGATATCTAAAACACTTTACTTCCTCCAGTTTTTCTCCATTTAAACTTACCTCCCAATTGACTTGACCCTCAACCCTACTGTACCTAATAACCTTGCTCTTATTCACATTTACTCTTAACTTTCTTCTTTCACACACTTTACCAAACTCAGTCACCAGCTTCTGCAGATTCTCACATGAATCAGCCACCAGCGCTGTATCATCAGCGAACAACAACTGACTCGCTTCCCAAGCTATCTCATCCACAACAGACTTCATACTTGCCCCTCTTTCCAAAACTCTTGCATTCACCTCCCTAACAACCCCATCCATAAACAAATTAAACAACCATGAGTGAACAATGAGTGGGTTAAGCGTGTCTTCAGAGAGGTTCAATGCTTAACAACACACAACCTGCATCAGTGGGGCAATTAACTTAAAATCAATGTAATGACTCGACTTGCTCTCGAGTGTTAATGATCCGAGCGGGCCGAGTGTTTGACCAGGGGTCGAAACACACTGGCCAGGCCGCATATATATATATATATATATATATATATATATATATATATATGTACATAATTCATACTGTCTGCCCTTATTCATTCCCGTCCCCACCCCACCACACATGAAATGAAAACCCCCTCCCCCCGCATGTGCGCAAGGTAGCACTAGGAAAAGACAACAAAGGCCACATTCGTTCACACTCAGTCTCTAGCTGTCATGTATAATGCACCGAAACCACAGCTCCCTTTCCACATCCAGGCCCCACAAAACTTTCCATGGTTTACCCAAGACGCTTCACATGCCCTGGTTCAATCCATTGTAAGCACGTCGACCCCAGTATACCACATTGTTCCGATTCACTCTATTCCTTGCAAGCCTTTCACCCTCCTGTATGTTCAGGCCCCAATCGCTCGAAATCTTTTTCACTTCATCCTTCCACCTCCATACACACACATATACATACTCATACACAGACATATATATACACATGTACATATTCATACTTGCTTGCCTTCATCCATTTCCCAGCACTAACCCACCCCACAGGAAACAGCATCTGTGTTATTGTGAATGGATGGAAAAAGAGTCCAATCTAGTTGATGATCTCTATCCAGAGGATTCCATCAAATCCTTGCTCCTTTGTGGAGTGCAGTCTCACTGGTGCAAGAGTCCCATGAAAAGGGTCCTGAGGTTATCTGATAATACACCGTATATACATGAACATATTAATAATTGTGTAATTATATGTATGAAATAAGTTGTACTTAATGTAAAAATGGCCAGTACACTCCAATAATATGTGTACAGGATGCTTAAAATAAAATTGATCATCTGGTCCACTCATTTTTTTTTTATGTATTATATTTTAAGTCCCACCTTTCATGATAGGTATCTGTATTGTAACCTCTCTGTTATACCCAGTATCATGTATTTTACACTAACTTCATATATTTTTCAAAATGTGAGCAAACAAGGCCATTTCTTCACTTGTTCCTGACTTTATCTTGCTAACGCAGTAGAGATGAAGTATTGAAAATTTTTTCCCCAATCCATTAAGTTAGGGGAGAAAGAGAGCCTCATTTTACATCCGACTATTTGTACATTTTACATCCCAGGATTTACTGTTAGATAATTAGTTTTGCTAACTCCTGCTGACATTTTACTGGCCTTTTGAAACATTTTATTGTTCTTGAATTTATGTTAAAAACAGAAATGAATAGCATATCTTTGTTTTGTCCTGAACTTTAGTTCTAGTCATTAGCATTGCTAAATCATGTTAAATTATAAGTAGTTTTATATCTTATCATGGAAGTGGTGAAATTGAATCTAAATATATGTGCCATACTCTGTCATAGACTTTTCTGTATGATTAGCACACTTGCAGGATATCAAGGGTTTTGATCATGTAGGTGATATTCATGTTTGTAATTCTCTGCTGAAAATTGAAGATGGAGTAAAAATTTTCCAGTGCATTGTAACTCATATAGGATTTGATCAGATTAATGATATTAGTAATGTTCATCCTCAGCTAAGTTTAACCCATTCACCGTGGCTAGGGCATATATGCCTCGGTAATATTTTCTCTTTGTGTGTGCCTGGGGCACATGGATAAAAAATTTTGAATTGCCAACTTTGGCTTGAAGGCAAAATGCACAGCCTTTAATGCTTGTAGTGGCATCCCATGCAGTGTTATCAGATACAACAGCCTAAATTTTCTATACATAGGACTGTGTATGTGGAGATGTAATTTTTAGGAAAGCTGTGTCACACCTACAAGATAATAGATTTTAGTGTTAAAAACCCCCAGTAATCATATTTGTTCAATAAAATCCCTTCTGGAAATATTGCACCTCACACTACGTATACCTGCAGATACTACTGGAGTATCCCATATGTCTGTTAGTGGAGCAGCTTAATTACTGAGAAGATGCTCATTACTTGTAATCTGTTTTCCTAGTTTGTTATATATGATTTTATTGAAAAATTCATTCTAATTTGTGGAAATACTTCCTTGTTTTGGAATATTAAATAACATCCTGCACAGGGATTGTGAAGTGAATATAAGGACTTCTGCAGTGGAAGGGTTAAGATATAGCTGAATCATTATAATGTATTTTAAGTATACACATTGGATTGTTTTCCAAATTGGTGGTTTTATTATGTCAAGGAATTTTAATTAGACTTTGTGAAATTACTTTTTATTAGTCCAGAGATTGGCAGATTATACAGTTGTACCTTTAGCCAGATATGTTCCGTACATTTATTTGTACGATAACTAGTTTTAGCTTAGTTTGCCTTTTTTTGTCCTTGATTGCTTTGGTATATTGGTAACCTGCATGTAAGCCACAAAAGCAGAAATCAAAATATTGCTCATAGCTCTGATTGATGAAATTTATGTCATATTGCTCAAAAGTTGTATCCCATTTCTGATGGAGAAGGGTGTATTACCACACATTTTGCACACACACACACACACACACATACACTACTCACACTAACCTGCACAACATTTATCCTCAGGCAGAATTATTAGATTCCTAATTATAACTCAAAAAGTAAAGAATTTTTTCCTTGAAGGCTCAATCTTGTTGCTTCCTTGCTACAGCAGAAAAGGTTAGCTTGGATAACTATATTTATTTAGTTTTTGACTTTTTCTTCAGAAATATTCTACATGCTTTCATAATTTTTTTACTTGTATTGGATGTGAACTGTCTAACAAGGCTAGAATTAATGAAAACCAGGTACAGCATCTTACATACATGGCCATTTCCTAAACTGCAGAGAATGGAATGATTTTTTGGCTTTCATAGCAAATGATGTAATTATCTTATGATCCTTGCTTCAAAAAAATCTTTGAATATATTTATCTTACACTTCTTAATACATGTATGAAATAAAACTACATTGGAAGCATGGCCTGGCTAGTAAGGGTGCTGTAGCGATATTTATCCATTATATACATGTTGATTTGTTTTTCTGAGTGAGGAATAAGATCTAAGGCAGATACTAGAAGGAATCATTCTGGAAATTATTAAATAAGTCTTTTAGGATTCTTCCAGTAAACTGGCATTATACATTAAATTTTTAAACTTCTCAAGGATTACTTATCACAGAAATAATATTTCAAAATTTTGATTTATTTAATACTGATTTTAAAGTTGTTTTCTTGTAAAATTATCAATGACTGCTTCAAAATAGGAATCACATTGTCATAAATAATTTAGTTTGTGTTTACTGCCTCAGAAAATTTATCCAATACTGTGTCTGTACATTAGAGAATAGTAAATTGTAATGAATGGGTGAGCTGGCATACGATCATCTCTTGAAACCTGAGAGCTATCATGAATACAAATATTGTAAACAAACTATAGTATGTATAGATGAACTGTAGAGAGAAAAGTTACAAGTAACCAGATGTACCATAAAAAGAATTGTGAAACTGGATAGAAATATTATTAGTATGGTACAGTGAATAGTCAGTAGTACTTGTATGTTATGTAAATCATGTAATGAAAAAATTCCTGACAAAATGGAATAAAAAGGTGACAAAACAATCACTTGTGACTTGAAGCTTCTTGAAAGTAATGAAGGATATTATATCATTGACACAGGTATGCTTGTGCAACTGATCTGGAAAATTAATACAGTTATGGTGTTACTAAATTTTTTACTATTTATCTTCCATAGTGCTTGTTTTGAAGTAGATGTCATTTCTGTAGGAATAACTTAATTGGATAACCTGTGTAGTGTAGGTGAAATTAGGAGGCTAAATAGAATATGTGGTGTAGAAAAGCATAAGGATAAATCTTTTAGGATTGTAAAGCATAAGACAGATGACAGGATAAAAAGAAAATTACTAGTTAGAAACACATCAGAAGTTAGACGACAGTAAGGGAATTTATAGAATTTGTAAATTATCAGATGATGCAAAAACAATGAATGACTGGGTCCAGTTATTGTAGAATTATTTTGTGTATGGAGATGAATTAGGTTTAAAGAAGTGTTTATGTAAGTGTGGAACTCCATGTTTCACATTAGCTCATTAGGCTGGGGTTGAGGTTGTTTTGTGATTTCAGAGGCTGTATGTACATCCTATGATCCACCCCTTGATAATTCAGAATAGTTTATGATGATAGACAGACATAGAAAAATACAGGCAGTTCCTGTATTATCCAACCAACCTTTTATTTTGTGACCGACCTATGGATGGTTGGCTGGTTGTTTGGGATTTAATGCCCAATAGTTGCCATGGTATAACTACTTAAGGCCATTAACATCCACCAACTGAAAAATCATCCAAAATTGAAATGTATATAATGAATGCCACATGCTAACAATTCTTTACTTGCTAAACCCTTAAAACTGGAAGACCCAGAGTTTGTTTTAGTTAAAGTGCATCACAAATGCAGTTTAACAAAGACCCACCAGTGATGCAAGAAATAACTAGAAACCAAAGACTGTGTAGAGCAGGGACAAGTTATTGGCATAAGACTCGATGAGAGCTTCAAAACTGTATTCCCAATGATACAACCTTGCCAAAAAGTGACTTTTCCCTTACATGAAACCTGTTACAGACAGCTCAATAGGGTAGAGAGAATACTTTCCACGTATTCCCTGCATGTCATGAAAGGTGACTAAAATGGGATGGAGCAGAGGGCTGGAAATCCTCCCTTCTAGTTTTTATTTATCCAAAAGAAGGGGCCCAAGTGAGGATTTTCCCTATTATGCACAGTCCTCTGTTCTTAATGCTACCTCGCTAATGTGGGAAATGGCGAATATGTATGAAAATTTCATATATATATATATATATATATATATATATATATATATATATATACACAGGTTATGCATCCCTAATCCGAAATCCAAAATGCACCAAAGTGCGAAATGTTTTGAGTGGCAACATGATGTTACAAGTGGGAAATTCCACACCTAAACACATATTTTCATTGTATTAATAGTATTTCATATTTTTTTTACTGTTAATTATTTATGTGTGAATAAGTGTAAAATGATTGCTTATCAGAAGCATGTAAATTCAGAGTCAGGAATGAAGGTGATGACAAACAACCACAAGATTGTCCACATGGGTGGCTGAGGTTGTGACACCTTAGCTCTCTGATGGTTGTGTTAGACTTTGTTTCATGTGCAAAATTCTTAAGAATATTGTATAAATTATCTTCAGGTTAATGTGTATAATGTGTATGTGAAAAAGAATGGATTTTGTGTTTACCCATCCCCAAGATATCTCATTATGTATTTGTAAATATTCCAAAGTCCGAAACACCTCTGGTCCCAGGCATTTCGGATAAGGATACTTGTAACTATACATATATATATATATATATATATATTATACTTGATCGCTGCTTTCTGTGTCAGTGAGGTAGTGCCAGGAAACAGATGAAGAATGGCGCATCCATTCATATACACATAAATATACATACATAAACACCCATACATGTACATATTTATAGTTCCTTGCCTTCATCCATTCCTGGCGCTTCCCCGCTCCACAGGAAACAGTATCGCTACCCCCTGCTTCAGCGAGTTAGCGCCAAGAAAACATACATGTGTAATGCACCGAAACCACAGCTTCCTTTCCACATCTAGGTCCCACAGACCTTTCCATAGTTTACTTTGAACATTTCACATGCCCTGGTTCAGTCCATTGACAGCATGGTGACCCCAGTATACCACACTGATCCATTTCACTCTATCTCATTCATGCCTTTCCCTTTCCTCTGTGTTCTGGCTCCAGTTGCTCAAAATCTTTTTTACTACATCCTTGCATCTCCAATTTAGTCTCCCTGATCTTCTTCCCTCACTTCTGACATGTATATCCTATTTGTCAATCTTTCCTCACTCATATTTCCAAACCATTTCAACACACCCTCATATGTAAGGTAATAAACAGTGCAAGAGAGCAGAAGAGGGTGTGTTGAAATGGTTTGGACAAGTCACAAATGTGAGGAAAGGTTGACAAAGAGAAATAGGAGACCAAATTGGAGTGAAAAGGATTTTGAGCCATCGGGAACTGAACATGCAGAAGGGTGAGAGGCGTACAAGGAATGGAATGAATCGGAATGTTGTGGTATATCGGGGTTGACATGCCGTCAAAGGACTGAACCAGGGCATGTGAAACATCTGGGGTAAACTGTGGGGCCAGGATGTGGATATATGTTAATGTGTATATGTACGTGTATGGATGTTTATGTATATACGAGTGCATGGGCTATTCTTTGTCTCTTTCCTGGTGCTGACACAGGAAATGGCGATCAATTGTAATAAACATTATATATGGGCATTACCAGTGTGATTACACTGTGAGTGAAACATCACCTTCAGTGCTGCTGTATCATTGTCATTGGACACAATGAAGTACAGTCTTGTCAAGGAACTTCTCACAACAAAGGAGTCCCATATTTTCTTGCAATATTAGATGTCCAAGAACAATAAACTTGCTCTGGAAATTTTAAAAAGGAAATGCAAAAGCATCTGACACTAAAATTATCTACAGCACATAGTTCATATTAGTATAAATCAAAACAGAAACATATAATGGCAGTGAAACTTTAAAGAAAAAGGATTCATAAGGAAAAAGAAACATACATATATATATATATTTATAAAATCCAGTAAGAGCTGATTCACACCTCTTTATTTATAATTTTTTGTCTTTTTTTTTTTATATATATATATATACCAAGAGTGCACAAAGCAATACTTGGAACACACTGCTGAGTATACTACTTTGGCCCTAACAGAAGCATACTGCTGAAGGCAATATGCTAAAGACACATAGTTACCAATAAATTTTAATATTTTTTTCTTTGGTTACATACACCAGTACTACAGTTAGGGGTTTGACTAATAAACCCTCCATTCATATCTTTGTTAAAGCTTAAATACTTTAGCATACTTAAGCAGCCCTAAATAAAATGTGATGCAAGCAGTAAGCATACATATGCTAAAAATATCACAGTGCAGAGGCATATAACCAGGAGTTGTATGGCTATACACATACATATTTCAAACTTTGTATAATGTCAGTTTGATGTACATGCATGGAAACTATTCATGAGCATGTTCTTCACTTATGTACAAAGCAAATCATTAGGGTATGGATGGCCATACTAATTAATCTTTTATTCAAGAATATTACAGAACACTCATGAAAAATTTTCAAGTTTGGTTGCTTGCTGTAAGTTAAAAAGGTGACATGAAAATAAAGGTTGTGCTGACGTAGACCACCCATCACGTGTAAATGCTGTCACCCCATACATACACTGAACATGATATTAATCCTTACAAAAACTTTGTTTATGCTCTGGTTTCATTATCACTTAAATGTACAACACTTTCTGACAAATCTCTTGCAGCAAACAACAGGTCATGAACAACAACAATACAAATGCAGCTACACATCTATCATCCCTCTAAACAGTAAAATATGTACAAAACTCTTGGCAGGATTATTTTTACCCTTGTGTATAAAATATAAGGTGAACATGATAGGATCTTTACCTACTGTGGGTACAGATGGATGACCTTAAAAAAACTACAATATAAAGTACAAATGAAGCAGCTTTGACACCTCATTGCTCACTAATAATAATTACGTGGGTAATTGTTGCTATGAACTGGGGGAGTAACAGCTGAAAAGGCAAGTTAAGTACAATAAATATCTGCATCAAAAAAAGGACAGATGTGTAGAATAACAATAATAAGGAACAATATGGAAATGGTCAATGAAACCAAAGCACTAATGGCAAAATAGGAAAACTGAAAATTAAATATTTTGTGATTATTAAGGATGTAAGGAGCACATCATGAACAGTATTTAGGTAGACAGGGTTCAAATGTAAGAAGTGACGTCAGCCATCTTGGGTAGGCTGATGTCACTTCTTACATTTGAACCTGTCTACCTAAATACTGTTCGTGATGTGCTCCTTCCATCCTTAATAATCACAAAACATGCAACACTACAGAAGAAAGGTGCAGACTATGGAAATCATTACCAGGGAAAGTCAAAGAATTTAAATAGATGGAAATGAGAAGCTGAAGGAATAATTGGGGAATAGTGGTGTATGTGGAAGGCGTTAGAGATGCACGGGTAATTGTGGGGAAGGTAGAAAGACTAAGACATCATCAGTGTGGGAATAACAAAAGCAAGACAAAGAATGAAGCATTTGGAAACTGAAAAGAGTAACACAAAGGAACCACTGAGAAGTAAAAGATGAAAGCAGTAATGAATAAAACCTTGAGATCAAGATAAAATGTACACACAAAGTGTTTATGAGCTGCTACATGTGTCAACAGAGGTAAACATATAGCTATCCTCATTAAATTGAATCAAAGACCACAGAAGGTATAAGGTGAGACATTTCTAAATTCCACCATAAGTAATGTTCTTAACTAACCAGCAATCAGTCCACCACTTATAATTGTCTTCAGTACTTGTGGAAACTGCAAGGAGCATCTCCCATTTTCACACACAAACACATCCATGCATTAGCATTCACCACTACAAACTTATATGTCAGTGTCTAGGAGAGGGATCTTGCTACTCGCACTCATTAGTGAATTTATGTACTGATTCATGGTTTGCTTCAGGTAATCCTTGTTCCCACCAAAAAGGAAAATGTTACTGGCATTGCATCAAAGGTTTAGGTCCTGTAGGATTCTTTCTAGGTGACACATCTATCAGTCACCAAACATTCCCCTCCTTGAGAATATGTTCAACCAGCTTACCTGGCCACCTTCACAGTACTTTAGAATGATTACTCTGATCTTGCAGTAAAGGAACCTCATTCTAGGTATAGCAATGATGTGACTGTTCTACCATGTACTGTTGAACTGTATCTTAAGGATATATTCACTGATGTGTGTGTCACCTAAATATAAAATCCTGCAAGACCAGAGCCTGCTTTGACTTGATGCCCATTTTCATACTGTTGGTAATTTTCTGGTAGGTTTAGAAGTCCACTGAAACAATAACAGCAACACAGAAAAAACAGCTATGGAGGAAACATCAGCACTTAGATTTATATGCTACAATATATTATTATTTATAAATACCCCAGGAAAAAATTTCTATGAAAGAGTCCAGATATTACCCAGGACTTTAGTTCTAAAGGCTGCATTATATCCAGTAGCAGGAAAATGGAGACTTCTTTGGAGTGAGTTCTTTGAAGAGACTGTACTTTCAATGATACAGCCTTACCACAGGTGATTTTTCATCTGCAGCATAATATATATATATATTTTTTTTTTTTTTTTTTATTATATACTTTGTCGCTGTCTCCCGCGTTTGCGAGGTAGCGCAAGGAAACAGACGAAAGAAATGGCCCAACCCCCCCCCATACACATGTATATACATACATCCACACACGCAAATATACATACCTACACAGCTTTCCATGGTTTACCCCAGACGCTTCACATGCCTTGATTCAATCCACTGACAGCACGTCAACCCCGGTATACCACATTGCTCCAATTCACTCTATTCCTTGCCCTCCTTTCATCCTCCTGCATGTTCAGGCCCCGATCACACAAAATCTTTTTCACTCCATCTTTCCACCTCCAATTTGGTCTCCCTCTTCTCCTCGTTCCCTCCACCTCCGACACATATATCCTCTTGGTCAATCTTTCCTCACTCATTCTCTCCATGTGCCCAAACCACTTCAAAACACCCTCTTCTGCTCTCTCAACCACGCTCTTTTTATTTCCACACATCTCTCTTACCCTTACGTTACTCACTCGATCAAACCACCTCACACCACACATTGTCCTCAAACATCTCATTTCCAGCACATCCATCCTCCTGCGCACAACTCTATCCATGGCCCACGCCTCGCAACCATACAACATTGTTGGAACCACTATTCCTTCAAACATACCCATTTTTGCTTTCCGAGATAATGTTCTCGACTTCCACACATTCTTCAAGGCCCCCAGAATTTTCGCCCCCTCCCCCACCCTATGATCCACTTCCGCTTCCATGGTTCCATCCGCTGCCAGATCCACTCCCAGATATCTAAAACACTTCACTTCCTCCAGTTTTTCTCCATTCAAACTCACCTCCCAATTGACTTGACCCTCAACCCTACTGTACCTAATAACCTTGCTCTTATTCACATTTACTCTTAACTTTCTTCTTCCACACACTTTACCAAACTCAGTCACCAGCTTCTGCAGTTTCTCACATGAATCAGCCACCAGCGCTGTATCATCAGCGAACAACAACTGACTCACTTCCCAAGCTCTCTCATCCCCAACAGACTTCATACATGCTTTGTCGCTGTCTCCCGCGTTTGTAAGGTAGCGCAAGGAAACAGACAAAAGAAATGGCCCAACCCACCCCCATACACATGTATATACATACATGTCCCCACACGCAAATATACATACCCATACATCTCAATGTACACATATATATACACACACAGACATATACATATATACACATGCACACAATTCATACTGTCTGCCTTTATTCATTCCCATCGCCATATATTTATATTTATTATTATTTTATTATACTTTGTTGCTGTCTCCCGCGTTAGTGAGGTAGCGCAAGGAAACAGACGAAAGAATGGCCCAACCAACCCACATGCACATATACAAACCTATACATTTCAATGTATACATATACATACATACATAGACATACATATATACACATGTACATAATTCATATTTGCTGCCTTTATTCATTCCCATCGCCACCCTATCACACATGAAATGACAACCTCCTCCCCCAGCATGCGCGCGAGGTAGCGCTAGGAAAAGACAACATAGGCCACATTCATTCACACTCGGTCTCTAGCTGTCATGTATAATGCACCGAAACCACAGCTCCCTTTCCACATTCAGGCCTCACAAAACTTTCCATGGTTCACCCAGACACTTCATCCACTGACAGCACGTTCGACACCGATATACCACATCGTTCCAATTCATTATATTCCTTGCATGCCTTTCACCCTCCTGCATGTTCAGGCCCCGATCCCTCAAAATCTTTTTCACTCCATCTTTCTAACTCCAGTTTGGTCTCCCACTTCTCCTCGTTCCCTCCACCTCTGACACATATATCCTCTAAGTCAATCTTTCCTCACTCATTCTTGAAGAGATTGACAAAAGAGGAATATATTTATAAATATATTATATTATATTATTCGCCATTTCCCGCATTAGCGAGGTAGCGTTAAGAACAGAGGACTGAGCCTTTGAGGCATTATCGTCACCTGGCCCCCTTCTCTGTTCCTTCTTTTGGAAAATTAAAAAAATGAGAGGGGAGGATTTCCAGCCCCCTGCTCCCTCCCCTTTTAGTCACCTTCTACGACATGCAGGGAATACGTGGGAAGTATTCTTTCTCCCCTATCCCCAGGGAGTATATATATATATATATATATATATATATATATATATATGAATCAAGGCATGCGAAGCGTCTGGGGTAAACCATGGAAAGTTCTGTGGGAAAGGGAGCTGTGGTTTTGGGCATTATTGCATGCAGCTAGAGACTGAGTGTGAACGAATGGGGCCTTTGTTGTCTTTCCCTAGTGCTACCTCGCACACATGAGGGGGGAGGGGGATGGTATTCCATGTGTGGCGAGGTGGCGATGGGAATGAATAGGGGCAGGCAGTGTGAATTGTGTGCATGGGTATATATGTATGTGTCTGTGTGTGTATATATATGTGTACATTGAGATGTATAGGTATGTATATTTGCGTGTGCGTGTGTACATTGTGTATGGGGGTGGGTTGTGCCATTTCTTTCGTCTGTTTCCTTGCGCTGCCTCGCAAACGCGGGAGACAGCGACAAAGCAAAATAAATATATATATATATATATATATATATATATATATATATATATATATATATATATGTTCTTAACGCTACCTCGCTAATGCGGGAAATGGCGAATAGTTTGAAAGAAAAAGAAAAGATATATATTTATCATACTTTGTCACTGTCTCCTGAGTTAGCGAGGTAGCACAAGGAAACTGACGAAAGTATGGCCCAACCCACCCTCATACATATGAATATACATACACGTCCACACATGCACATATATATACCTATACATTTCAATGTATACATATATATACATACATAGACATATAAACATTTACATAATTCATACTTGCAGCCTTTATTCATTCCCTTCACCACCCCCTTCCCCCGCATGCGTGCAAGGTAGCGCTAGGAAAAGACAACAAAGGCCACATTCGTTCACACTTGAGTGTCTCTAGCTGTCGTGTATAATGCACCAAAACCACACCTCCCTTTCCACATCCAGGCCCCACAAAACTTTACATGGTTTACCCCAGATACTTCACATGCCCTGGTTCAATCCATTGACAGCATGTCAACCCCAGGATACCTCATCGTTCCAATTCACTCTATTCCTTGCACGCCTTTCACCCTCCTGCATGTTCAGGCCTTGATCACCCAAAATCTTTTTCACTCCATCCTTCCACCTCCAATTTGGTCTCCCACTTCTCGTTCCCTCCACCTCTGACATATATCCTCTTTGTCAATCTTTCCTCATGCATTCTCTCCATGTGACCAAACCATTTCAATACACCCTCTTCTCCTCTCTCAACCACACTCTATTTATTACCACAAATCTCTCTAACCCTTTCATTATTTACTCAATCAAACCACCTCACACCACATATTGTCCTCAAACATCTCATTTCCAACACATCCACCCTCCTCCGCACAACCCTATCTATAGCCCACGCCTTGCACCCATATAACATTGTTGGAACGACTATTCCTTCAAACATACCCATTTTTGCTCCGAGATAATGTTCTCGCCTTCCACACATTCTTCAATGCTCCCAGAACCTTTGCCCCCTCCCCCACCCTGTGACTCACTTCTACTTCCATGGTTCCATCCGCTGCCAAATCCACTCCCAGATATCAAAAACTCTTCACTTCCTCCAGTTTTTCTCCATTCAAACTTACCTCCCAATTGGCTTGTCCCTCAACCCTACTGTACCTAATAACCTTGTTCTTATTCACATTTACTCTCAGCTCTCTTTCACACACTTTACCAAACTCAGTCACCAGCTTCTGCAGTTTCTCATACGAATCAGCCACCAGCACTGGATCATCAGCGAACAACTGACTCACTTCCCAAGCCCTCTCATCCACAACAGACTGCATACTTGCCCCTCTCTCCAAAACTCTTGCATTCACCTCCCTAACAGCCCCATCCATAAACAAACAACCACGGAGACATCACACACCCTTGCCGCAAACTGACATTCACTGGGAACCAATCACTTTCCTCTCTTCCTACTTGTACACATGCCTTACATCCTCGATAAAAACTTTTCGCTGCTTCTAGCAACTTGCCTCCCACACCGTATATTCTTAATACCTTCCACAGAGCATCTCTATCAATTCTATCATATGCCTTCTCCAGGTCCATAAATGCTACATACAAATCCATTTGTTTTTCTAAGTATTTCTCACGTACATTCTTCAAAGCAAACACCTGATCCACACATCCTCTACCACTTCTGAAACCACACTGCTCTTCCCCAATCTGATGCTCTGTACATGCCTTCACCCTCTCAATCAATACCCTCCCATAAAATTTCCTGGGAATACTCAGCAAACTTATACCTCTGTAATTTGAGCACTCACCTTCATCCCCTTTGCCTTTGTACAATGGCATTATGCATGCATTACGCTAATCCTCAGGCACTTCACCATCAGCCATACATGCATTGAATATCCTCACCAACCAGTCAACAATACAGTCACCCCCTTTTTAATAAATTCCACTGCAAAATCATCCAAACCTGCTGCCTTGCCGGCTTTCGTCTTCCGCAAAGCTTTCACTACCTCTCCTCTGTTTACCAAACCATTCTCCCTGACCCTCTCACTATGCACACCACCTCGACCAAAACGCTCTATATCTGCCACTCTATCATCTAACACATTCAACAAACCTTCAAAATACTCACTCCATATCCTTACATCACCACTATTTGTTATTACCTCCCCATTAACCCCCTTCACCAATGTTCCCATTTGTTCTCTTGTCTTACGCACTTTATTTACCTCCTTCCAAAACACCTTTTTATTCTGCCTATAATTTAATGATACTCTCTCATTTGCCCTCTTTTTTACCTCTTGCACCTTTCTCTTGACCTCTTTCTTTTATACATCTCCAGTCATTTGCACTATTTCCCTCCAAAAATCGTCCAAATGCCTCTCTCTCTTCTCTTTCGCTAATAATCTTACTTCTTGATCCCACCACTCACTACCCTTTCTAATCTGCCCATCTCCCATGCTTCTCACACCACAAGCATCTTTTCCGCAAGCCATCACTGCTCTCTAATTACATTCCATTCCTCCCCACTCCCTTACGTCCTTTTTATTATACTTAATCGCTGTCTCCCGCATTAGCGAGGTAGCACAAGGAAACAGATGAAAGAAATGGCTCAACCCACCCACATACACATGTATATACATAAACGCCCACACATGCTCATAAACATACCTATACATTTCAATGTATACATACATATACATATACAGACATATACATGTATACACATATACATATTCATACTTGCTACCTTCATCCATTCCCGTCGCCACCCCACCACACATGAATTAGCATCCCCCCCTCACACGCCCACACATGAGGTAGCACTAGGAAAAGACAAAAAAGGCCACATTCATTCACACTTAGTCTCTAGCTATCATGTGTAATGCACTGAAACCACAGCTTCCTTTGCACATTCACGCCCCACAAAACTTTCCATGGTTTACCTCAGACGCTTCACATGCCCTGGTTCAATCCACTGACAGCACATATATATACCACTATATACCACATCATTCCAATTCACTCTATTCCTTGCACACATTTCACCCTCCTGTATGTTCAGGCCCCGATCACTCAAAATCTTTTTCACTATATATGTATGGTGTTTCTGGCCTTTGTCTGCAAGAAGTTACATGCATGCAAAAAGTCACTTTTGGCAAGGCTGTTATATTGGGAGTATAGTCTTAACTAAGAAATTTTGCTCCAAAGGAGTCTACATTTCCCTGCTACTGAAAGTAGTGCAGCTTGGTCCGTATGAACCTTCAGAAAGGTCTTGGTATTACCCAGGACTCTTTCATAGAAATTATTCCTTGGGTAATTTTAAATAAATCATATATATATATATATCCTCCATAGGAAATGATTTGAACTCCTGCCACTTTGTGTGACAGAATGGACCAGTACCTATCATAAAGACATGGCTATGTTATTACAAGTAATCAAATGTCCTTTATCCTTTATATATAGGGAATGGAACCTCCCTGCCATTTCCTGTTAGGCACACACTAACCAGCAGAATTGTTTCACCAATCAACCCTGTCATACATTGAGGTATACGAACATGAAATAGTGCATGATGTGCAACATTTACATGATACATACAGTGCCCTCCACACAGAAGAATTCAAACCTTCATCACTTTGTGTGACAGTTATTAACCACTTGGCCACCAGTACCCATAACAGAGAAACAGCTATTCATTTACAAGTAATAAGAATTCCTTTTTCCTATATACATGAGCAATGGGACCTCCTACTATTTCCCATGGAGTACAGTTACCAGTGGGAACATTTTACCATTGAACCCAGTCAAACATGGAGGTATATGAAATAATGCATGAAGGATTTGGACCTTTACCACTTTGTATGGCAAACCGGAGAATTAATCATCCATTCACCTACTAGTAACTATAACATTATGAGAAACAGCTATTCAATTGCAAGTAATAAAATGTCCTTTATCTCCTACTGGACCTCCTAGGCAATTCATGTTCGGTACACAGTAACTAGGAGTAACATATTAGAGATCAACTCTGTCAAACATAATGGTATATGAGTATGAAATAGTACACAGAGTTTATATATACCTGTTACACTGCCTTTCACAGGGAAGGATGGAGGACATTTAATTTCTGGACAGATGGGACACGACTTCCTTGCATTCTTTCAAACATTCACACAATATAATTTCTACAGCAGGAATCTCATCCCATCCTTTGCTCTCACCTTCACACTAACCCCAAACTCTATCTCTTGGACATCCCCAAACCACTCTTCTCTCTTCCCCTTAAGCTTATTTTCATTAAGAGTCAGACCTTCCTAGATCCTCTCCATAGTCGTATCACTTATCTACCACTCCTTCTCATTCTGGTTACATTCAGACACCCCAGCCTTAGCCTTCGAAAAGGATTAAGACTCCTCCTGTTTCCACTTCCCACTTTTAGAAATTGAAATACAATGAGAGGAACTAATATAGTATATATATATATTCATTATTTATTTTGCTTTGTCGCTGTCTCCCGCGTTAGCGAGGTAGCGCAAGGAAACAGATGAAAGAATGGCCCAACCCACCCACATACACATGTATATACATACACGACCACACACGCAAATATACATACCTATACATCTCAATGTATACATATATATACACACACAGACATATACATATATACACATGTACATAATTCATACTGTCTGCCTTTATTCATTCCCATCGCCACCTCGCCACACATGAAATAACAACCCCCTCCCCCCCATGTGTGCGAGGTAGCACTAGGAAAAGACAACAAAGGCCCCATTTGTTCACACTCAGTCTCTAGCTGTCATGTAATAATGCACCGAAACCACAGCTCCCTTTCCACATCCAGGCCCCACAGAACTTTCCATGGTTTACCCCAGATGCTTCACATGCCCTGGTTCAATCCATTGACAGCACGTCGACCCCGGTATACCACATCGTTCCACGTCACTCTATTCCTTGCACGCCTTTCACCCTCCTGCATGTTCACGCCCCGATCACTCAAAATCTTTTTCACTCTTATCTTATGGTTGAGAGAGCAGAAGAGGGTGTTTTGAAATGGTTTGGGCACATGGAGAGAATGAGTGAGGAAAGATTGACCAAGAGGATATATGTGTCGGAGGTGGAGGGAACGAGGAGAAGAGGGAGACCAAATTGGAGGTGGAAAGATGGAGTGAAAAAGATTTTGTGTGATCGGGGCCTGAACATGCAGGAGGGTGAAAGGAGGGCAAGGAATAGAGTGAATTGGAGCGATGTGGTATACAGGGGTTGACGTGCTGTCAGTGGATTGAATCAAGGCATGTGAAGCGTCTGGGGTAAACCATGGAAAGCTGTGTAGGTATGTATATTTTGCGTGTGTGGACGTGTGTATGTACATGTGTATGGGGGGGGGTTGGGCCATTTCTTTTGTCTGTTTCCTTGCGCTACCTCGCAAACGCGGGAGACAGCGACAAAGTATAAAAAAAAAAAAAAAAAAAAAAAAAAAAAAAAATCTTTCCACCTCCAATTTGCTCTCCCACTTCTCCTCGTTCCCTCCACCTCTGACACATATATCCTCTTGGTCAATCTTTCCTCACTCATTCTCTCCATGTGACCAAACCATTTCAAAACACCCTCTTCTGCTCTCTCCACCACACTCTTTTTATTACCACACATCTCTCTTACCCTATTATTACTTGATCAAACCACCTCACACCACATATTGTCCTCAAACATCTCATTTCCAGCACAGCCACCCTCCTCCGCACAACCCACGCCTTGCAACCACACAACATTGATGGAACCACTATTCCTTCAAACATACCCATTTTTGCTTTCCGAGATAATGTTCTCGACTTCCACACATTCTTCAAGGCCCCCAGAATTTTCGCCCCCTCCCCCACCCTATGATTCACTTCCACTTCCATGGTTCCATCCGCTGCCAAATCCACTCCCAGATATCTAAAACACTTCACTTCCTCCAGTTTTTCTCCATTCAAACTTACCTCCCAGTTGACTTGACCCTCAACCCTACAGTACCTAATAACCTTGCTCTTATTCACATTTACTCTCAACTTTCTTCTTTCACACACTTTACCAAACTCAGTCACCAGCTTCTGCAGTTTCTCACATGAATCAGCCACCAGTGCTGTATCATCAGCGAATAACAACTGACTCACTTCCCAAGCTCTCTCATCCACAACAGACTGCATACTTGCCCCTCTCTCCAAACCTCTTGCATTCACCTCTCTAACAACCCCATTCATAAACAAATTAAACAACCATGGAGACATCACACACACCTGCCGCAAACCTACATTCACTGAGAACCTATCACTTTCCTCTCTTCCTACACGTACACATGCCTTACATCCTCGATAAAAACCTTTCACTGCTTCTAACAACTTGCCTCCCACACCATATATTCTTAATACCTTTCACAGAGCATCTCTATCAACTCTATCATATGCCTTCTCCAGATCCATAAATGCTACATACAAATCCATTTGCTTTTCTAAGTATTTCTCACATACATTCTTCAAAGCAAACACCTGATCCACACATCCTTTACCACTTCTGAAACCACACCGCTCTTCCCCAGTCTGATGCTCTGTACATGCCTTCACCCTCTCAATCAATACCCTCCCATATAATTTCCCAGGAATACTCAACAAACTTATACCTCTGTAATTTGAGCACTCACCTTTTTCCCCTTTGCCTTTGTACAATGGCACTGTGCAAGTATTCCGCCAATCCTCAGGCACCTCACCATGAATCATACATACATTAACCTTTCCAACCAGTCAACAATACAGTCACCCCCTTTTTTAATAAATTCTACTGCAATACCATCCAAACCCGCTGCCTTGCCGGTTTTCATCTTCCGCAAAGCTTTTACTACCTCTTCTCTGTTTACCAAATCATTTTCCCTAACCCTCTCACTTTGCACACCACCTCGACCAAAACACCCTATATCTCCCACTCTATCATAAACACATTCAACAAGCCTTCAAAATACTCACTCCATCTCCTTTTCACATCACCACTACTTGTTATCACCTCCCCATTAGCCCCCTTCACTGAAGTTCCCATTTGTTCCCTTGTCTTACGCACTTTATTTACCTCCTTCCAAAACATCTTTTTATTCTCCCTAAAATTTAATGATACTCTCTCACCCCAACTCTCATTTGCCCTCTTTTTCACCTCTTGCACCTTTTTTTTGACTTCCTGCCTCTTTCTTTAATACATTACACTCCCACTCATTTGCATTATTTCCCTGCAAAAACCATCTAAATGCCTCTCTCTTCTCTTTCACTAATAATCTTACTTCTTCATCCCACCACTCACTACCCTTTCTAATCTGCCCACTTCCCACGCTTCTCATGCCACAAGCATCTTTTGCGCAAGCCATCACTGCTTCCCTAAATACATCCCATTCCTCTTCCACTCCCCTTACCTCCTTTGTTCTCACCTTTTTCCATTCTGTATTCAATCTCTCCTGGTACTTCCTCACACGTCTCCTTCCCAAGCTCACTTACTCTCACCACTCTCTTCACCCCAACATTCTCTCTTCTTTTCTGAAAACCTCTACAGTAGAATCTTCACCTTCGCCTCCACAAGATAATGATCAATTAACATGTAATCCAATAACGATCTCTGGCCATCTCTCCTACTTACATAGGTATACTTATGTATATCTCTCTTTTTAAACCAGGTATTCCCAATCACCAGTCCTTTTTCAGCACATAAATCTACAAGCTCTTCACCATTTCCATTTACAACAATGAACACCCCATATATACCAATTATTCCCTCAACTGCCACATTACTCACCTTTCCATTCAAATCACCCATCACTATAACCCGGTCTCGTGCATCAAAACCACTAACACACTCATTCAGCTGCTCCCAAAACACTTGCCTCACGATCTTTCTTCTCATGCCCAGGTGCATATGCACCAATAATCACCCATCTCTCTCCATCCACTTTCAGTTTTACCCATATCAATCTGGAGTTTACTTTCTTACACTCTATCACAAACTCCCACCACTCCTGTTTCAGGAGTAGTGCTACTCCTTCCCTTGCTCTTGTCCTCTCACTAACCCCTGACTTTACTCCCAAATCCATATATATATATATATATATATATATATATATATATATATATATATATATATATATATATATATATATATATGGATTTATGGATTTGGCAGCGGATGGAACCATGGAAGCGGAAGTGGATCATAGGGTGGGGGAGGGGGCGAAAATCCTGGGGGCCTTGAAGAATGTGTGGAAGTCGAGAACATTATCTCGGAAAGCAAAAATGGGTATGTTTGAAGGAATAGTGGTTCCAACAATGTTGTATGGTTGCGAGGCGTGGACTATGGATAGAGTTGTGCGCAGGAGGATGGATGTGCTGGAAATGAGATGTTTGAGGACAATGTCGTGGTGTGAGGTGGTTTGATCGAGTAAGTAATGAAAGGGTAAGAGAGATGTGTGGTAATAACAAGAGTGTGGTTGAGAGAGCAGAAGAGGGTATTTTGAAATGGTATGGTCACATGGAGAGAATGAGTGAGGAAAGATTGACAAAGAGGATATATGTGTCAGAGGTGGGGGGAAAAAGGAGAAGTGGGAGACTAAATTGGAGGTGGAAAGATGGAGTGAAAAAGATTTTGAGTGATCAGGGCCTGAACATGCAGGAGGGTGAAAGGCATGCAAGGAATAGAGTGAATTGGAACGATGAGGTATACCGGGGTCGACGTGCTGTCAGTGGATTGAACCAGGGCATGTGAAGTGTCTGGGGTAAACCATGGAAAGTTTTGTGGGGCCTGGATGTGGAAAGGGAGTTGTGGTTTCGGTGCATTATACATGACAGCTAGAGAGTGAGTGTGAACAAATGTGGCCTTTGTTGTCTTTTCCTACCCCTACCTTGCGCACATGCGGGGGGGGAGGAGGCTGTCATTTTATGTGTGGTGGGGTGAAAGTATAATAAATATAATAAATATATTGAGATATATACGTGGACGTGTATATATATATATATATACATGTGTATGTGGGTGGGTTGGGCCATTTTTTCAACTGTTTCCTTGTGCTACCTTGCTAACGTGACAGTGACAAAGTATGATATATATATATATATATATATATATATATATATATATATATATATATATATATATATATATATACTGAAAATCACAAAAAACATGTGACTAAATAAGCACAGTAACACCACTAGGAAAGGAAACACAAGTTCATGAGTGCTTTTGTGAATTACCACATCTTCAGTGGACTAATCCTGTGAAGGTGTAACTTGTCTTTTAAAGATGTGGAAATATACAAAAGCTCTCAGGATTCTTGGTGTTTCCTTTTCCAAGTGGTATGTCTGTGAAGTAATGTCAGGAAACAGACGAAGAATGGCCCATCCACTCATATACACATATATATATACATAAACACTCATATATGCACATATACATACATAAACAGATATATACATATATACACATGTACATATTCATACTTGCTTGCCCTCATCCATTCCTCGTACTAACCCATTCCACAGGAAACAGCATTGCTACCTCCTGCTTCAGCGAGGTAGTGCCAGGAAAACTGACAAAAATGGCCACATTCGCTCACATTCAGCTGTTATGTGTAATGCACAGAAACCACAGCTCCCTATCCACATCCAGAACCGACAGACCTTTCCATGGTTTGCCCCAAACATTTCACATGCCCTGGTACAGTCCACTGACAGCACATCGACCTTGGTATACCACATCATTCCAATTCACTCTATTCCTTGCACATCTCTCACCCTGCTGTATGATAAGGCCCCGATCACTCAAAATCTTTTTCACTCTATCTTTCCACTTCCAATTTGGTCTCCTGCTTCTCCTTGTTCCCTCCACCTCTGACACATATACCATCTTTGTCAATCTTTACTCACTCATTCTCTCCATATGTCCAAACCATCTCAACGCACCCTCTTCTGCTCTCTCAACCACACTCTTTATTCCACACATCTCTCTTACCCAATCATTACTTACTCGATCAAACCACCTCACATCACATATTGTCCTCAAACATTCTATTTCCAACACATCCACCCTCCTCCATACAACCATAACTATAGCCCATGCCTCACAACCATATAATATTGTTGGAACTACTATTCCTTCAAACATACCCATTTTTGCTCTCTAAGATAACATTCTCTCCTTCCACACATTCTTCATCGCTCCTAGAACCTTTGCCCCCTCCCCCAACCTGTGACTCACTTCAGCTTCCGTGGTTCCATTTGCTGCTAAGTCCACTCCCAGATATCTAAAACACTTCACTTCCTCCAATTTTTCTCCTTTGAAACTTACATCCCAATTAACTTGTCCCTCAACCCTAATGAACCTAATAACCTTGCTCTTATTCACATTAACTCTCATGTCTCTCCTTTTATATACTGTGTTTAGCACTTTTTAAAATACATTCATACTGTATTTAAAAATTTGGCTGAAAATATATGGAAGCCTTCATGTTCAAAGAATCCTGCTACGTTAATGTACTAGACTGTTTATAACTTTAAGTGGACTACACATTTAGATAGAAAACAAAAGTATGTTTGGTAATAATCTGAAATATTATCAAGCACAGAGAAATCTACTACCATAGTGGCAACACCAGTAACTGATACAACTGCTTATCTCTGATCATCTGTTGAGATCTCCAAATTATCAAACGAGTCATACTTTACTTTGTGGAATACAATAATCAGCATCTCCATGTAAAATAGAGTATTATAAAATATATGGATGTAATATCCCTTGTTCCATTGGTAAGGCTGAATTCCTGGTTTTTACAAACTGATATAAAATATTTCAATATCTTTACATAAAATGGAAGGGATTGCCATGTACTAAAAATAGTAAATAAACATACACTTTAGTAACAGTATCTTAAAAATGTGATGGATTTCATTAAATTGGGTGGTAGATTTCAATATGATAATGTAAAAATCTATCAGTTTTTGCATTAAAAATTTTGACATACAAAACTTCTTTCTGTTTTCAAAACAAAAAACTGATCAACAATGCTTCTTACTTTGGCTGGAATGTAATCTTATAAATTTAGAAAAGTAATTTTTTACAATTCTAGCAGTTTAATTACTAAATAATATAAAATGTAATAATTTACTGTTTGTATGTCAACAAAAGTATTCAACATAATCATAATTTCTTACAACCTTGGCACAATATCCCTTAGTCTTGATATAGTTTTTGTATATTTTCTCATGTTATATAAGCTACAGTACTATAAGCATCATTGTGTCTTAACAAAACTGGCAGAAAATATTTTGAAGTAAAACATTCTAAAAACCCAACAAAGCATATGTACACATGAAAATATTAATCTCACAACTGCACTGGCTCTATATTCACAATCATTTAAAGCCCTCTCAAGCTTCCAAAATTAGGTAGCTACACATGATAAACTATACTCACAATATAACAAAATACATCAAAATAGAATTCATAAACTTCTACATACAATTAACATTTATTCCAGCCACCCAACCATCCCCTTAGTAGATCCTCCCTAACAACTGTGGACTGTGTGCTATTAACGGGAATTTGTACCTGTATTTGTGCTGGAATTATTTGACCCTCCAGCTGCTCAACTGCTGCACATGAAGAATCTGCAACAGTGGATACAGCTACTGCAGACGTAACTGTGGCAGTGGAGGAAGCATCAGGAGGGATGACCGTGGATGGTGGTGCGGTTATAATGGCATTAGCTGTAGGGACGGTGCTAATGATTTGACTAGGCTGATCTATAAGGTTTGGGGGTTCACAGAAACACCAAGTTTGCCACTGGTTATAACTTCCTTCGATGAATGTCAAAACATGTGCATGATGATTCTGGCAGTTATTAGCAGGTTTAGCTGGCTTAGGAGGCTGTCCAGGACCTTGAGCAAGCATCAGTTGTGGCATTTGTGTTATAGTATGTGGATTTCCAGTTATGACCTCTTCAGTATTAACAGGTTGCTGTATGACTACATGCTGCAAGGTGATGCTTGGCTGTTGTAACTCTTGCTGCCCTTCTTGCTGGTGGTGCTGTATCTGCTGCTGCTGTGGCTGTGTGATGACAACTGGATTTTGGTAGTTAATGGTATATGTGATTTGTTCTGGGGGTTTCTTTTTTATCTGAATTGGTTGCTGTACCTTGATGAACTTTTCAAGTGCTCCTTCTTCCTTAATTTCTGCACCAGTAACTGTGCTCCCAACTATTCTTCGTACATCATCATGAAGAGATATAATATGTCTCTTTAGGTTACGTTTCTCACAGAAAGTTGCATTACAAATGTCACAAGCAAATGGTTTAATTCCTGTTTCCTTGAATGACCCTGGTTTATTTTCTGGTTTCTTACGCAGGGGCCTCTCTCCAGTGTGTATCATTTTATGGCGTGTAAGGGAACTAAATTGCTGGAAAGAAGCTGGACATGAGTCGCAACGGAATGGCTTAGGAGGAGCATGGATTCGTTTATGAACTTTTAGATCACCTGGAGAAGAAAACCCAACCTGGCAAACTTCACATCTAAAAGGAGTATTGCCATTATGGGTCATCTGGTGCCATCTGAGATTATTCTTTCGACTGAATGCTGCATCGCACTTATCACATTTAAAGGGTTTAATGCCTGTATGACTAATTTTGTGCCTTTTTAAGTCAATAGCTTGACCAAAAGAGGCTGGACACAAGTCACACTGGTATGGTTTTTCTCCAGTGTGAGTATAAAGATGTCTTTGCATATTGCTCTTAACTACAAATGTCATATCACAGAATGCACACTTGTATGGCTTCTCACCAGTATGGGATCGTCGATGCCTTTTCAAACTACTATTCTGTGTAAATGAAGCCTCGCACTGGTCACACTGATAAGGTTTCACCCGAGTATGAGTCCGTACATGAGTCTTTAAGTGTGAAATTTGTTTAAAATTACTGTTACAAATGTCACAAGTGTATGGTTTCTCACCAGTATGGGTTCTCTTGTGGATATTGAGGTGACCACTTTGTACAAAAGCTGCCCCACATTCCTGACACACATATGGTTTCTCACCTTTATGAACTCGCATATGTATTCGATAGCTAGCATAATGTGTAAACTTGCTTGTGCACATTTTACAGGACAGACTGGCACGATGGTGTTTCTTACGATGTGACATGAGACGCTTTAGTCGATCAAATACTTCCTCACACAGGTCACACTCATATTTCTGAAACAAAGCATATATTCTTCAATCAATGACAGAGAAAGAATATACAATTTAAACTTAAGATCATAACAGAAGCCATATAAGCTGCAATAATAATGAAAGAAATTCATATTTTTTCATGCTTGCCTTATCTATTTAATGTTCACTTCATTTTGCCAGACTTGGAAGCATTACAAATCACAGAACTGTACCATACTATAGAAGTTAAAACAGCTATCAAGATCTGCAAGGAAAAAAATTGCGGATCAAAATTAAAAAATAAAAAATCTGTATCCCAACAAATTCCATTCCTGTTGATTAACTAACCTCAGTTTGGTCCTCTGTATGTACTCTAGAATGGGCTCGTAACTGACTGAGCCGAGAAAATGTTTCTGGACAGTCAACACATGTATAAATTCTGGTGAGGCGTTGGATTTTTTCATACTTTTTCCTTGGTCTCTTGCTTATTTTTCTTCTCAAGGCTCTTCTATTCCCTGATTCCTCTCCTAAGTTTTCATCATTACTGTCTTTATCACTTTCTTCAATATCTTTCTTTATGTCAGCTAATTCATCCTCATTCTCTAAGTCATTTATTGCCAAACATTCTTCTATAAAATTTTCTTCAGCACCATTTTCAATCTTCATTGTTATTTCATTTGGAGACACAAGACTGGTATTTCCATTTTCTCGGTCACAATTTTGCATGTTGACTATAGCATAGCAACTTGTTGGTGGAGTGGGAGAATTTTCCATCTTTGATCGCACTTCTTTAATCTGAAATTCAAAATGGAATAACAATGATATACATGTGCAAATAAATATAAGGCCTAACATATATTATTCTAATATTTCCTTAATAAAGAAATCGGCAATATTCAATCTAGTTGGAGTGATATTATAATTTGGCATATCTAATTGGAGAAATATATAAAGGTGAGCAGTATAAACTTTATCTCCAAATTAAATGAGCAGCAAAAACTTTTTCTTCAAAATCAAATAACACATATGTTACCAAACTTAACATCCTCAAAAAACTTTCTGATACAACACTAAATCTAAAGAAAAAAAAAAAAAAAAAATCCCTTCTAATAGCAATTATTCATTCCATCCTAAATGATGTCTCAACTGCATCATCATTCACCTTGTCAAAAACAAATACTACAACAATATAAACCGCACAAAAGAAAGGACTTGGAACAATCACTGGCTGCCTAATGACCATAAACACTCAAAACCTACAAAGTGAAACACAGATTCTCCTAATACAGTCATACCTCAACATGTTTTGGCACTCAGTTCTTTTAATTGAACTAGACCCTCTCTATAACCAACTCTAAAGTGAAAATGACAAATGATCCCTGCTTAACACTGCAGAAACTTAAATTTGAACATCCCTCTCCCCAACAAACTCAAAAATGACAAAACACACACACCAAAATGACCTAACAAGCACTAAAAAAATTGCCCTTCCAACCCAATCTTAAACACCACCTCACCAGACATATCCATCAGAAATTAAACTCCTATGACATATATGATTTAGTCTTTCCCCTCTTGTTCTAGACACAACCCACTGCTCCAACAACAAACATCACTTCAACATATCACAAGAGCACTCATACCCATTACACATCTACCATAATAAAGACACTGAATACATATTGCTCACTGACCCTACACTCTCCCCACAAAGACACAAACATAATATCAACTTTACAAATTAATGTTCTGCCCAGTAGATGTAATCAGCTTCCTAAGCACTGTGGAAGCCTCATAGAAGATAGGAGGAACTTCTTCAGCCATTTGTGAAAATCCACTCTCTGCTCCAGTCAAGCCCCTACTTCTGAAGAACTCCTTACCCATTCTAATGAGATAACTCAATGAACACACAAACATGCTCAAGAGATACTAAAAATCAACCACAAGCCAACTTTAAACCAAAGCAGGAAAGTTATGAAAACCTAAACAAAATTCAACCAGAAACAACTTCCTACCCTCTTTACTACCACTGATGCAATCACTGGAATTAAAATTACAGGCCCTGTCGACTTATGGAACTTTCTCATAAAACAATATGACCTACTTGCAATACAAGCAATTATAGATATCTTCAGCTACTCCTGACTACACAACAGAATCCCTAACATCTGGATATTTGCCAACATAATACCAATCCTAAAACCCTGCAAACTACACAACTCCCCTTCCTCCTACTGCCCTATATCACTTCTATCCTCATTATCCAAATTCTGTGAAGCAGTAATCACAAATGAATCAAACAAACCATCCCACTCTCACCCACACAGGATAGCTTCATACCCAAAGACTCCACCGCCACACTACACACTAACCTCACACAACATATCCTAGATGGATTCAACCAACCACAACTGCCCTTCTGCATAGTATTAGATGCCGCAGATATCAACAAAGCATTAGACACTGTCCTCAACATGTACTTGCACAAAAATAATGGACATCAACCTCCACATCTCTGACAAAAAGTGGTTGGCTAATTTCAAGGCTGGCTGCCATGCCAGAGTTTCTCACAATGGCTTCACCTTTAAAAAACAAATTCTACAACAATGAAGTTCCCCATGATCAGTTCTTTATCCAACTGCTTTCTATCTCTTCCTATATGACCCATTACCTCAGGCAAACCCTAACATGATGGTCCTTTCATATGCAGACAACCTCACAATATGAAAACACCCTGACAACACAGTCAAATCAAACATATGGCACTACATTACACAACTGGAACAAAAGCTCACTAAGAACAGAATATATGCATCTCCACAGAAGCCTTCAATCATTCCCTTAACCCTTGACACACGAGTCCACTTATGTTGAATGGACAGTCATTCCCAAAAACAAAACATCAACCATTCGAAGGCACCAAATACAACACACACACACATATATATAATATGTGTGCAAGGAATAGAGTGAACTGGAACGATGTGGTATACCGAAGTTGACGTGCTGTCAATGGACTGAACCAGAATATGTGAAATGTCTGGGGTAAATTAAGGAAAGGTCTGTGGGGCCTTGATGTGGATAGGGAACTAAGGTTTTGGTACATTACACATGACAGCTAGAAACTGAGTGTGAAAGAATGTGGCCTTTTTTCTGGTGCTACCTTGCTGAAGTGAGGGGTAGTGAAGCTGTTTCCTGTGGGGTGGCATATGTATAAATATGTATATGTATGTATGTGTGTGTATGGGCATTCATGTATATTTTCATTTTATTATACTTTGTCGCTGTCTCCCACATTAGTGAGGTAGCGCAAAGAAACAGATGAAAGAATGGCCCTAACTCACCCACATACACATGTATATACATGCATGTCCACACACACACACATATACATACCTATACATCTCATTGTATACATATATATATATATATATATATATATATATATATATATATACACAGAGACATATACATATATATACATGTACATAATTCATACTGTCTGCCCTTATTCATTCCCGTTGCCACCCCGCCACACAAGAAATAACAACCCCCTTCCCCAGCATGTGTGAAGTAGCACTAGGAAAAGACAACAAAGGCCACATTCGTTCACACTCAGTCTTTAGCTGTCATGTATAATGCACCGAAACCACAACCCCCTTTCCACATCCAGGCCCCACACAACTTTCCATGGTTTACCCCAGATGTTTCACATGCCCTGGTTCAATCCACTGACAGCACGTCGACCCCAGTATACCACATCGTTCCAATTCACTCTATTCCTTGCATGCCTTTCACCCTCCTGCATGTTCAGGCCCAGATCACTAAAAATCTTTTTCACTCCATCTTTCCACCTCCAATTTGGTCTCCCACTTCTCCTCGTTCCCTCCACCTCTGACACATATATCCTCTTTGTCAATCTTTCCTCACTCATTCTCTCCATGTGAAGAAACCATTTCAAAACACCCTCTTCTGCTCTCTCGACCACACTCTTTTTATTACCACACATCTCTCTTACCCTTTCATTACTTACTCGATCAAACCACCTCACACCACATACTGTCCTCAAACGTCTCATTTCCAGCACATCCACCCTCCTCCGCTCCGCACAACTCTATCTATAGCCCACGCCTCGCAACCATATAACATTGTTAGAACTATTCCTTCAAACACACCCATCTTTGCTCTCCAAGATAATGTTCTCGCCTTCCACTTATTCTTCAATGCTCCCAGAACCTTCGCCCCTCATCCACCCGGTGACTCACTTCCGCTTCCATGGTTCCATCCACTGCTCAATCCATTCCCAGATATCTAAAACACTTTCACTTCCTCCAGTTTTTCTCCATTCAAACTTACCTCCCAATTAACTTGTCCCTCAATCCTACTGAACCTATTAACCTTGCTCTTATTCACATTTACTCTCAACTTTCTTCTTTCACACTTTGCCAGTCACCAACTTTTGCAGTTTCTCACCCAAATCAGCCACCTGTACTGGATCATCAGCAAACAACAACTGACTCACTTCCCAAGCCCTCTCATCCACAACAGACTGCATACTTGCCCATCTCTCCAAAACTCTTGCATTCACCTCTCTAACAACCCCATCCTTAAACAAATTAAACAACCATGGAGACATCACGCACCCCTGCTGCAAACCAACATTCACTGGGAACCAATCACTTCCCTCTCTTCCTACTCATACACATGCCTTACATCCTTGGTAAAAGCTTTTCACCAATGTTCCCATTTGCTCTCTTGTCTTACGCGCTTTATTCACCACCTTCCAAAACATCTTTTTATTCTCCCTAAAGTTTAATGATACTCTCTAAACCCAACGCTCATTTGCCTTCTTTTTCACCTCTTGCACCTTTCTCTTGACCTCCTGCTGCTTTTTTTTTTATACATCATCCACTCATTTGCACTAATTCCCTAAAAAAGTCATCCAAGCGCCCCTCTCTTCTCTTTCACTAACAATCTTACTTCTTCATCCCACCATTCACTTTCACTTACTTTTCTAATCTGCCCACCTCCCACCATTCTTATGCCACTAGCATCTCTTGCACAAGCCATCACTGCTTCCCTAAATGCATCCAATTCCTCCCCCACTCCCCTCATGATATTTGCTCTCACCTTTGGCCATTCTGGACTCAATGTCTCCTGGTACTTCCTCACACAAGTCTCCTTTCCAAGCTCACTTACTCTCACCACTCTCTTAACCCCAAGATTATTCTTTCCTGAAAATGTATACAAATCTTCAGCTTCGTCTCCACATGATAATGATCAGACATCCCTCCAATTGCCCCTCTCAGCACATTAACATCCAAAAGTCTTTCTTTCACGCACCTATCAATTAACATGTAATCCAACAACACTCTCTGGCCATCTTTCATACCTATACTTAAACGCTGTTTCCCACATCAGCAAGGTAGTGCAAGGAAACAGACAAAGAATAGCCCAACCACACACACACACACACACACACATATATATATATATATATATATATATATATATATGCAAAGGTGAGTAATGTGGCAGTTGAGGGAATAATTGGTATACATGGGGTGTTCAGTGTTGTAAATGGAAATGGTGAAGAGCTTGTATATTTATGTGCTGAAAAAGGACTGGTGATTGGGAATACCTGGTTTAAAAAGCGAGATATACATAAGTATACGTATGTAACTAGGAGGGATGGCCAGAGAACATTATTGGATTACGTGTTAATTGACAGGCGCGCGAAAGAGAGACTTTTGGATGTGAATGTGCTGAGAGGTGCAACTGGAGGGATGTCTGATCATTGTCTTGTGGAGGCTAAGGTGAAGATTTGTATGGGTTTTCAGAAAAGAAGAGTGAATGTTGGGGTGAAGAGGGTGGTGAGAGTAAGTGAGCTTGGGAAGGAGACTTGTGTGAGGAAGTACCAGGAGAGACTGAGTACAGAATGGAAAAAGGTGAGAACAATGAAGTAAGGGGAGTGGGGGAGGAATGGGATGTATTTAGGGAATCAGTGATGGATTGCGCAAAAGATGCTTGTGGCATGAGAAGAGTGGGAGGTGGGTTGATTAGAAAGGGTAGTGAGTGGTGGGATGAAGAAGTAAGATTATTAGTGAAAGAGAAGAGAGAGGCATTTGGACGATTTTTGCAGGGAAAAAATGCAATTGAGTGGGAGATGTATAAAAGAAAGAGACAGGAGGTCAAGAGAAAGGTGCAAGAGGTGAAAAAAAGGGCAAATGAGAGTTGGGGTGAGAGAGTATCATTAAATTTTAGGGAGAATAAAAAGATGTTCTGGAAGGAGGTAAATAAAGTGCGTAAGACAAGGGAGCAAATGGGAACTTCAGTGAAGGGCACAAATGGGGAGGTGATAACAAGTAGTGGTGATGTGAGAAGGAGATGGAGTGAGTATTTTGAAGGTTTGTTGAATGTGTTTGATGATAGAGTGGCAGATATAGGGTGTTTTGGTCGAGGTGGTGTGCAAAGTGAGAGGGTTAGGGAAAATGATTTGGTAAACAGAGAAGAGGTAGTAAAAGCTTTGCGGAAGATGAAAGCCGGCAAGGCAGCAGGTTTGGATGGTATTGCAGTGGAATTTATTAAAAAAGGGGGTGACTGTATTATTGACTGGTTGGTAAGGTTATTTAATGTATGTATGACTCATGATGAGGTGCCTGAGGATTGGCGGAATGCGTGCATAGTGCCATTGTACAAAGGCAAAGGGGATAAGAGTGAGTGCTCAAATTACAGAGGTATAAGTTTGTTGAGTATTCCTGGTAAATTATATGGGAGGGTATTGATTGAGAGGGTGAAGGCATGTACAGAGCATCAGATTGGGGAAGAGCAGTGTGGTTTCAGAAGTGGTAGAGGATGTGTGGATCAGGTGTTTGCTTTGAAGAATGTATGTGAGAAATACTTAGAATAGCCAATGGATTTGTATGTAGCATTTATGGATCTGGGTGGGGGAGGGGGCGAAAATCCTGGGAGCCTTGAAGAATGTGTGGAAGTCGGGAACATTATCTCGGAAAGCAAAAATGGGTATGTTTGAAGGAATAGTGGTTCCAACAATGTTGTATGGTTGCGAGGCGTGGGCTATGGATAGAGTTGTGCGCAGGAGGATGGATGTGCTGGAAATGAGATGTTTGAGGACAATGTGTGGTGTGAGGTGGTTTGATCGAGTGAGTAACGTAAGGGTAAGAGAGATGTGTGGAAATAAAAAGAGCGTGGTTGAGAGAGCAGAAGAGGGTGTTTTGAAGTGGTTTGGGCACATGGAGAGAATGAGTGAGGAAAGATTGACCAAGAGGATATATGTGTCGGAGGTGGAGGGAACAAGGAGAAGAGGGTGACCAAATTGGAGGTGGAAAGATGGAGTGAAAAAGATTTTGTGTGATCGGGGCCTGAACATGCAGGAGGGTGAAAGGAGGGCAAGGAATAGAGTGAATTGGAGCGATGTGGTATACCGGGGTTGACGTGCTGTCAGTGGATTGAATCAAGGCATGTCAAGCGTCTGGGGTAAACCATGGAAAGCTGTGTAGGTATGTATATTTGCGTGTGTGGACGTATGTATATACATGTGTATGGGGGGGGGGGGTTTGGGCCATTTCTTTCGTCTGTTTCCTTGCGCTACCTCGCAAACGCGGGAGACAGCGACAAAGTATAATAAAATTAATATATAATATATATATATATATATATATATATACATATATATATATATATATATATATATATATATATATATATATATATATATTTATTTATTTTATTTATATATATATTTATATATATATATATATATATATATATATATATATTTATATATATATATATATATATTCTTTTCTTTTCTTTCATACTATTCGCCATTTCCCGCATTAGCGAGGTAGCGTTAAGAACAGAGGACTGGGCCTTTCAGGGAATATCCTCACCTGGCCCCCTTCTCTGTTCCTTCTTTTGGAAACTTAGGAAAAAAAAAAAAAAAAAAAAAAAATATTATCCCTGGGGATAGGGGAGAAAGAATACTTCCCACGTATTCCCTGCGTGTCGTAGAAGGCGACTAAAAGGGAAGGGAGCGGGGGGCTGGAAATCCTCCCCTCTCGTTTTTTTTTTTTTTTAATTTTCCAAAAGAAGGAACAGAGAAGAGGGCCAGGTGAGGATATTCCCTCAAAGGCCCAGTCCTCTGTTCTTAACGCTACCTCGCTATCGCGGGAAATGGCGAATAGTATGAAAAAAAAAAAAAAATATATATATATATATATATATATATATATATATATATATATATATATATATATATATATATATATATATATGTCAGTGAATGTAGGTTTGCGGCAGGGATGTGTGATGTCTCCATGGTTGTTTAATTTGTTTATGGATGGGGTTGTAAGGGAGGTAAATGCAAGAGTCCTGGAAAGAGGGGCAAGTATGAAGTCTGTTGGGGATGAGAGAGCTTGGGAAGTGAGTCAGTTGTTGTTCGCTGATGATACAGCGCTGGTGGCTGATTCATGTGAGAAACTGCAGAAGCTGGTGACTGAGTTTGGTAAAGTGTGTGGAAGAAGAAAGTTGAGAGTAAATGTGAATAAGAGCAAGGTTATTAGGTACAGTAGGGGTGAGGGTCAAGTCAATTGGGAGGTGAGTTTGAATGGAGAAAAACTGGAGGAAGTGAAGTGTTTTAGATATCTGGGAGTGGATCTGTCAGCGGATGGAACCATGGAAGCGGAAGTGGATCATAGGGTGGGGGAGGGGGCGAAAATTTTGGGAGCCTTGAAAAATGTGTGGAAGTCGAGAACATTATCTCGGAAAGCAAAAATGGGTATGTTTGAGGGAATAGTGGTTCCAACAATGTTGTATGGTTGCGAGGCGTGGGCTATGGATAGAGATGTGCGCAGGAGGATGGATGTGCTGGAAATGAGATGTTTGAGGACAATGTGTGGTGTGAGGTGGTTTGATCGAGTAAGTAACGTAAGGGTAAGAGAGATGTGTGGAAATAAAAAGAGCGTGGTTGAGAGAGCAGAAGAGGGTGTTTTGAAATGGTTTGGGCACATGGAGAGAATGAGTGAGGAGAGATTGACCAAGAGGATATATGTGTCGGAGGTGGAGGGAACGAGGAGAAGAGGGAGACCAAATTGGAGGTGGAAAGATGGAGTGAAAAAGATTTTGTGTGATCGGGGCCTGAACATGCAGGAGGGTGAAAGGAGGGCAAGAAATAGAGTGAATTGGAGTCATGTGGTATACCGGGGTTGACGTGCTGTCAGTGGATTGAAGCAAGGCATGTGAAGCGTCTGGGGAAAACCATGGAAAGCTGTGTAGGTATGTATATTTGCGTGTGTGGACGTGTGTATGTACATGTGTATGGGGGGGGGGGTTGGGCCATTTCTTTCGTCTGTTTCCTTGCGCTACCTCGCAAACGCGGGAGACAGCGACAAAGTATAAAAAAAAAAAAAAAAAATATATATATATATATATATATATATATATATATATATATATATATATATATATATATATGTATCTTTCTTTTTCTTTTAAACTATTTGCCATTTCCTGCGATAGCGAGGTAGCGTTAAGAACAGAGGATTGGGCCTTTTTTGGAATATCCTCACCTGGCTCCCTCTGTTCCTTCTTTTGGAAAATTAAAAAAAAAAAACGACAGGGGAGGATTTCCAGCCACCCGCTCCCTCCTCTTTTAGTCACCTTCTACGGCACGCAGGGAATACGTGGGAAGTATTCTTAATCCCCTATCCCCAGGAATAAAATATATATATATATATATATATATATATATATATATATATATATATATATATATATATATATATATATATATATATATATATAACTTTCTGAAAGGGGAAATAGAAGAAGGAGTCACGTGGAGAGTGCTCATCCTCCTCAAAGGCTCAGATTGGGGTGTCTTAATGTGTGTGGATGTAACCAAGATGGGAAAAAAGGAGAGATAGGTAGTATGTTTGAGGAAAGGAACCTGGATGTTTTGGCTCTGAGTGAAACGAAGCTCAAGGGTAAAGGGGAAGAGTGGTTTGGGAATGTCTAGGGAGTAAAGTCAGGGGTTAGTGAGAGGACAAGAGCAAGGGAAGGAGTAACACTACTCCTGAATCAGGAGTTGTGGGAGTATGTGAGAGAGTGTATGAAAGTAAACTCTACATTGATATGGGTAAAACTGAAAGTGGATGGAGAGAGATGGGTGATTATTGGTGCATTTGCACCTGGGCATGAGAAGAAAGATCATGAGAGGCAAGTGTTTTGGGAGCAGCTGAATGAGTGTGTTAGTGGTTTTGATGCACAAGACCGGGTTATTGTGATGGGTGATTTGAATGCAAAGGTGAGTAACGTGGCAGTTGAGGGAATAATTGGTATACAAGGGGTATTCAGTGTTGTAAATGGAAATGGTGAAGAGCTTGTAGATTTATGTACTGAAAAAGGACTGGTGATTGGGAATACCTGGTTTAAAAAGAGATATACATAAGTATACGTATGTAAGTAGGAGAGATGGCCAGAGAGCGTTATTGGATTACGTGTTAATTGATAGGCACGCGAAAGAGAGACTTTTGGATGTTAATGTGCTGAGAGGTGCAACTGGAGGGATGTCTGATCATTATCTTTTGGAGGCGAAGGTGAAGATTTGTAGAGGTTTTCAGAAAAGAAGAGAGAATGTTGGGGTGAAGAGAGTGGTAAGAGTAAGTGAGCTTGGAGACTTGTGTGAGGAAGTACCAGGAGAGACTGAATACAGAATGGAAAAAGGTGAGAACGAAGGAGGTAAGGGGAGTGGGGGAAGTATGGGATGTATTTAGGGAAGCAGTGATGGCTTGCGCAAAAGATGCTTCTGGCATGAGAAGCGTGGGAGATGGGCAGATTAGAAAGGGTAGTTAGTGGTGGGATGAAGAAGTAAGATTATCAGTGAAAGAGAAGAGAGAGGCATTTGGATGATTTTTGCAGGGAAATAATGCAAATGAGTGGGAGATGTATAAAAGAAAGAGGCAGGAGGTCAAGAGAAAGGTGCAAGAGGAGAAAAAGAGGGCAAATGAGAGTTGGGGTGAGAGAGTATCAGTAAATTTTAGGGAGAATAAAAAGATGTTTTGGAAGGATGTAAATAAAAGTTGTGTAAGACAAGGGAACAAATGGGAACTTCAGTGAAGAAGGCTAATGGGGAGGTGATAACAAGTAGTGGTGATGTGAGAAGGAGATGGAGTGAGTGTTTTGAAGGTTTGTTGAATGTGTTTGATGATAGAGTGTCAGATAAAGGGTGTTTTGGTCGAGGTGGTGTGCAAAGTGAGAGGATTAGGGAAAATGATTTGGTAAACAGAGAAGGGTAGTAAAAGCTTTGTGGAAGATGAAAGCCGGCAAGGTAGCGGGTTTGGATGGTATTGCAGTGGAATTCATTAAAAAAGGGGGTGACTGTACTGTTGACTGGTTGGTAAGGGTATTTAATGTATGTATGATTCATGGTGAGGTGCCTGAGGATTGGCAGAATGCTTGCATAGTGCCACTGTACAAAGGCAAAGGGGACAAAGGTGAGTGTTCAAATTACAGATGTATAAGTTTGTTGAGTATTCCTGGGAAATTATATGGGAGGGTATTGATTGAGAGGGTGAAGGCAGGTACAGAGCATCAGACTGGGGAAGAGCAGTGTGGTTTCAGAAGTGGTAGAGGATGTGTGGATCAGGTGTTTGCTTTGAAGAATGTATGAGAAATACTTAGAAAAGCAAATGGATTTGTATGTAGCATTTATGGATCTGGAGAAGGCATATGATAGAGTTGATAGGGATGCTCTGTGGAAGGTATTAAGAATATATGGTGTGGGAGGCAAGTTGTTAGAAGCAGTGAAAGGTTTTCATCGAGGATGTAAGGCATGTGTACATGTAGGAAGAGAGGAAAGTGATTGGTTCTCAGTGAATGTAGGTTTGCGGCAGGGGTGTGTAATGTCTTCATGATTGTTTAATTTGTTTATGGATGGGGTTGTTAGGGAGGTGAATGCAAGAGTTTTGGAAAGAGGGGCAAGTATGCAGTCTGTTGTGGATGAGAGAGCTTGGGAAGTGAGTCAGTTGTTGTTTGCTGATGATACAGCGCTGGTGGATGATTCGTGTGAGAAACTGCAGAAGCTGGTGACTGAGTTCGGTAAAGTGTGTGAAAGAAGAAAGCTGAGAGTAAATGTGAATAAGAGCAAGGTTGTTAGGTACAGTAGGGTTGAGGGACAAGTCAATTGGGAGGTAAGTTTGAATGGAGAAAAACTGGAGGAAGTGAAGTGTTTTAGATATCTGGGAGTGGATTTGGCAGCGGATGGAACCATGGAAGCAGAAGTGAACCATAGGGTGGGGGAGGGGGCGAAAATTCTGGGAGCCTTGAAGAATGTGTGGAAGTCAAGAACATTATCTCGGAAAGCAAAAATGGGTATGTTTGAAGGAATAGTGGTTCCAACAATGTCATATGGTTGCGAGGTGTGGGGTATGGATAGAGTTGTGCGCAGGAGGGTGGATGTGCTGGAAATGAGATGTTTGAGGACAATATGTAGTGTGAGATAGTTTGACCGAGTATAAGTAATAATAGGGTAAGAGAGTTGTGTGGTAATAAAAAGAGTGTGGTTGAAGAGAGCAGAAGAGGGTGTTTTGAAATGGTTTGGTCACATGGAGAGAATGAGTGAGGAAAGATTGACCAAGAGGATATATGTGTCAGGGGTGGAGGGAACAAGGAGAAGTAGGAGACCAAATTGGAGGTGGAAAGATGGAGTGAAAAAGATTTTGAGTGATCGGGGCCTGAACATGCAGGAGGGTGAAAGGCGTGCAAGGAATAGAGTGAATTGGAATGATATGGTATACCAGGGTCGACGTGCTGGCAATGGATTGAACCAGGGCATGTGAAGTGTCTGGGGTAAACCATGGAAAGTTCTGTGGGGCCTGGATATGGAAAGGGAGCTGTGGTTTCGGTGCATTATTACATGACAGCTAGAGACTGAGTGTGAACAAATGGGGCCTTTGTTGTCTTTTTCTAGCACTACCTCGCACACATGAGGGGGGGAGGGGGTTGTTATTTCATGTGTGGTGGGGTGACGATGGGAATGAATGAAGGCAGACAGTATGAATTATGTACATGTGTATATATGTATATGTCTGTGTGTGTATATATATGTATACTTTGAGATGTATAGGTATGTATATGTGCGTGTGTGGGCGTGTATGTATATACATGTGTATGTGGGTGGGTTGGGCCATTTCTTTCGTCTGTTTCCTTGCGCTACCTCACTAACACGGGAAACAGCGACAAAGCAAAATATATAATATAATATAATATAATATAATATAATATAATACAATATAATATATATATGGGAGTGGGGGGCTGGAAATCCTCCCCTCTCATTTTTAATTTTCCAAAAGAAGGAACAGAGAAGGGGGCCAAGTGAGGATATTCCCTTAAAGGCTCAGTCCTCTGTTCTTAACGCTACCTTGCTAACGCGGGTAATGGCGAATAGTATAAAAAAAAAAAATATATATATAGATATATTTTTTTTTTGTCGCTGTCTCCCGCGTTTGCGAGGTAGCGCAAGGAAACAGACGAAAGAAATGGCCCAACCCACCCCCATACACATGTATATACATACGTCCACACACGCAAATATAAATACCCACACAGCTTTCCATGGTTTACCCCAGACGCTTCACATGCCCTGATTCAATCCACTGACAGCACGTCAACCCCGGTATACCACATCGATCCAATTCACTCTATTCCTTGCCCTCCTTTCACCCTCCTGCATGTTCAGGCCCAGATCACACAAAATCTTTTTCACTCCATCTTTCCACCTCCAATTTGGTCTCCCACTTCTCCTCGTTCCCTCCACCTCCGACACATATATCCTCTTGGTCAATCTTTCCTCACTCATTCTCTCCATGTGCCCAAACCATTTCAAAACACCCTCTTCTGCTCTCTCAACCACGCTCTTTTTATTTCCACACATCTCTCTTACCCTTACGTTACTTACTCGATCAAACCACCTCACACCACACATTGTCCTCAAACATCTCATTTCCAGCACATCCATCCTCCTGCGCACAACTCTATCCATAGCCCACGCCTGAACGTAGGTTTGCGGCAGAGGTGTGTGATGTCTCCATGGTTGTTTAATTTGTTTATGGATGGGGTTGTTTGGGAGGTAAATGCAAGAGTTTTGGAAAGAGGGGCAAGTATGGAGTCTGTTGGGGATGAGAGAGCTTGGGAAGTGAGTCAGTTGTTGTTCGCTGATGATACAGCGCTGGTGGCTGATTCATGTGAGAAACTGCAGAAGCTGGTGACTGAGTTTGGTAAAGTGTGTGAAAGAAGAAAGGTAAGAGTAAATGTGAATAAGAGCAAGGTTATTAGGTACAGTAGGGTTGAGGATCAAGTCAATTGGGAGGTAAGTTTGAATGGAGAAAAACTGGAGGAAGTAAAGTGTTTTAGATATCTGGGAGTGGATCTGGCAGCGGATGGAACCATGGAAGCGGAAGTGGATCATAGGGTGGGGGAGGGTGCGAAAATCCTGGGAGCCTTGAATAATGTGTGGAAGTCGAGAACATTATCTCGGAAAGCAAAAATGGGTATGTTTGAAGGAATAGTGGTTCCAACAATGTTGTATGGTTGTGTATATATATATATATATATATATATATATATATATATATATATATATATATATATATATATATATATATAAATATATATATATATATTTTTTTTTTGCTTTGTCGCTGTCTCCCGCGTTTGCAAGGTAGCGCAAGGAAACAGACGAAAGAAATGGCCCAACCCACCCCCATACACATGTATATACATACACATCCACACACGCAAATATACATACCTACACAGCTTTCCATGGTTTACCCCAGACGCTTCACATGCTCTGATTCAATCCACTGACAGCACGTCAACCCCGGTATACCACATCGATCCAATTCACTCTATTCCTTGCCCTCCTTTCACCCTCCTGCATGTTCAGGCCCCGATCACACAAAATCTTTTTCACTCCATCTCTCCACCTCCAATTTGGTCTCCCACTTCTCCTCGTTCCCCCCACCTCCGACACACACATCCTCTTGGTCAACCCCTCCCCACTCATTCCCTCCATGTGCCCAAACCACCTCAAAACACCCTCTTCTGCTCTCTCAACCACGCTCTTTTTACTTCCACACCTCTCTCTTACCCTCACCTTACCTACTCGATCAAACCACCTCACACCACACACTGTCCTCAAACATCTCATTTCCAGCACATCCACCCTCCTGCGCACACCTCTATCCATAGCCTACGCCTCGCAACCATACAACATTGTTGGAACCACTATTCCTTCAAACATACCCATTTTTGCTTTCCGAGATAATGTTCTCAACTTCCACACATTCTTCAAGGCTCCCAGGATTTTCGCCCCCTCCCCCACCCTATGATCCACTTCCGCTTCCATGGTTCCATCCGCTGCCAGATCCACTCCCAGATATCTAAAACACTTTACTTCCTCCAGTTTTTCTCCATTCAAACTTACCTCCCAACTGACTTGACCCTCAACCCTACTGTACCTAATAACCTTGCTCTTATTCACATTTACTCTTAACTTTCTTCTTTCACACACTTTACCAAACTCAGTCACCAGCTTCTGCAGTTTCTCATATGAATCAGCCATCAGCGCTGTATCATCAGCGTACCAATCCCCAGAGGTGGATGAACTGCTGGGTTGACTGTGAACCAACTGCCACAACCAGGATTTGAACTTATATGCTCGACCCTGGGTGGCCTGTGAATGCGTCATGGTCAGGAACACTAACCACTACACCATGGTACAGTAATATATATAATTAATACGATGTTCATATGTTACTCCTTAATCACAAACTAATTTCATTTCATTTCTTCCAAAACTATCTGCACCACATGTATGACTCCTCTTGCTTATGAAAGACATTAGGACTGTGAATTACATGTTCATGAAACACAGACTAATCAAAATACAATAACTGTAAAGGTTAAGATGGGCACATTTTACCATTGCAAAAAAATGTCCTAAATTCTTAAGCCATGTAATTGGATTAAAGATAATGCACAGGACATTTGTTGTAATATTTGATATCTGTTTTGTCAAATATGAAGACCCAAATATGATGGAGCGGGCTTTGAAGATGAGTGAAATTTTGGGAATGAACATGCAAAGAATATAAAATCAGCCCAGCTTTGGAGAGACTAAGCAAATTCGAGTTAGCCACAGAAACTAACCGAAACCTAATCATAAGTCACGTCAAAGATAAATGAGTCTTTACAACAATGAATAACTTTTCATTATCTGGGAGGATATACCTCTGCAATCATTGTTAAAGATTACGTTGGGCTGCCCGTACTTTATAAAGTGCAGGCAGCGTCTATTCAAGCACACACTTAGTACATGTGATACTTGTCATCATTCATGTTCACCACAGAGTTCTATACTTATTCATAGTCTAGACACTTTAAATTGAGTGTATGGGTTATCAAACACTGACAGAAGTCCTTGTACTTAAATCACATCACATTTACCTTCTTCCATAATGAATGTCACACTAAATGTATGTACTGGTATGCTTTTGTGCAGTCTCAACATTTATAACGTTATGGAGACAATGATAAAAATTCAATCTTGAAAAGAAAGTCATCGCAAAAGAAGACCTAAATGTACCATTTTGCATTTGCTACACAACACCATTTCCTTTTACATTTTCCTATGAAAAACAGAGAATAGATGTTCTTAGAACAGAAAACAGGTATATAACTAGTTTTAGTACTTTCCTTGTATGAATTCTCTTATGGTTCCTAATACTTTCTATTGTATATAACCGGATGTTCGGATGTTAATAGGGTTTTAAACATAATATATATATTTCTTACACATAATTTTCCTTAATAACATAATCCTTCTCTGTCTGGGTTAATGTTAGGACATTATTATGTATAACTTAAGAGTAATTACAAAACCTGTATTCATTCTCTTATGTAGCAACAACATTATAATTTTTCTATACAATAAAACAATGTTCTTTATCCTAATTTTGACTCCTACCATCTCCCACTAAGGTCTTACAGGCTTACTCTTAATGATGACTTAATTATGCAATCCCTCTCTTTTGTTCTACACAGCAACTACAAACATAAAATTAATTTTTTCTCAATAAATGAAATAGTGAACATCTTGTTTACCTTGTTTCCCAACACCTCAACACTCTCCATATGTAAAACAACAATCTATTTCACATAAAAGATGATTATTCAAGTAAACCTGTAGTTATACTTTCATCTATATTAGACCAGCACTACAAAACTATAGTTATACTTATATATTCTACATTAGACCAGCACTACAAAACTGTAGTTATACTTACATCTACATCAGACCAGCACTATAAAACTGTAGTAAAACTTACATCTTCTACATTAGACCAGTGTTACAAAACTCTAGTTACACTTACATCTAAATCAGACCAGCACTATAAAACTGCAGTTACACTTATGTCTACACTATAAAACAGTAGTTATACTTGCAGCATCTACATTAGACCAGAATTATAAAACTGTAGTTATACTAATGTCTACACTATAAAACTATTATTTATTTATTTATTTTGCTTTGTCGCTGTCTCCCGCATTAGCGAGGTAGCGCAAGGAAACAGACGAAAGAATGGCCCAACCCACCCATATACACATGTATATACATACACGTCCAAACACGCAAATAAACATACCTATAAATCTCAACATATACATATGTATACACTCACAGACATATACATATATACACATGTACATAATTCATAGTCTGCCTTTATTCATTCCCATCACCACCTCGCCACACATGGAATAACAACCCCCTCCCCCCTCATGTGTGCGAGGTAGCACTAGGAAGACAACAAAGGCCCCATTCGTTCACACTCAGTCTCTAGCTGTCATGTAATAATGCATCAAAACCACAGCTCCATTTCCACATCCAGGCCCCACACAACTTTCCATGGTTTACCCCAGACGCTTCAAATGCCCTGGTTCAATCCATTGACAGCACGTCGACCCCGGTATACCACATCGTTCCAATTCACTCTATTCCTTGCACGCCTTTCACCCTCCTGCATGTTCAGGCCCCGATCACTCAAAATCTTTTTCACTCCATCTTTCCACCTCCAATTTGGTCTCCCACTTCTCGTTCCCTCCACCTCTGACACATATATCCTCTTGCTCAATCTTTCCTCACTCATTCTCTCCATGTGACCAAACCATTTCAAAACACCCTCTTCTACTCTCTCAACCACACTCTTTTTATTACCACATATCTCTCTTACCCTATTATCAATTACTCAATCAAACCACCTCACACCACATATTGTCCTCAAACATCTCATTTCCAACACATCCACCCTCCTCCGCACAACTCTATCCATAGCCCACGCCTCGCAACAATATAACATTGTTGGAACCACTATTCCTTCAAACATACCCATTTTTGCTTTCCGAGATAATGTTCTTGACTTCCACACATTCTTCAAGGCTCCCAGAATTTTCGCACCCTCCCCCACCCTATGATTCACTTCTGCTTCCATGGTTCCATCCGCTGCCAAATCCACTCCCAGATATCTAAAACACTTCACTTCCTCCAGTTTTTCTCCATTCAAACTTACCTCCCAATTGACTTGACCCTCAACCCTACTGTACCTAATAACCTTGCTCTTATTCACAATTACTCTCAACTTTCTTCTTTCACACACTTTACCAAACTCAGTCTCCAGCTTCTGCAGTTTCTCACTAAATCAGCCACCAGCACTGTATCATCAGCAAACAACAACTGACTCACTTCCCAAGCTCTCTCATCCACAACAGACTGCATACTTGCCCCTCTTTCCAAAACTCTTGCATTCACCTCCCTAACAACCCCATCCATAAACAAATTAAACAACCATGGAGACATCACCCCCCCCTGCTGCAAACCTACATTCACTGAGAACCAATCACTTCCCTCCCTTCCTACACGTACACATGCCTTACATCCTCGATAAAAACTTTTCACTGCTTCTAACAACTTGCCTCCCACACCATATATTCTTAATACCTTTCACAGAGCATCTCTATCAACTCTATCATATGCCTTCTCCAGATCCATAAATGCTACATACAAATCCATTTGCTTTTCTAAGTATTTCTCACATACATTCTTCAAAGTAAACACCTGATCCACACATCCTCTACCACTTCTGAAACCGCACTGCTCTTCCCCAATCTGATGCTCTGTACATGCCTTCACCCTCTCAATCAATACCCTCCCATATAATTTCCCAGGAATACTCAACAAACTTATACCTCTGTAATTTGAACACTCACCTTTGTCCCCTTTGCCTTTGTACAATGGCACTATGCATGCATTTTGCCAATCCTCAGGCACCTCACCATGAATCATACATACATTAACCTTACCAACCAGTCAACAATACAGTCATCCCCTTTTTTAATAAATTCCACTGCAATACCATCCAAACCCGCTGCCTTGCCGGCTTTCATCTTCCGCAAAGCTTTTACTACCTCTTCTGTGTTTACCAAATCATTTTCCCTAATCCTCTCACTTTGCACACCACCTCGACCCAAACACCCTATATCTGCCACTCTATCATCAAACACATTCAACAAACCTTCAAAATACTCACTCCATCTCCTTCTCACATCACCACTACTTGTTATCACCTCCCCATTAGCCCTCTTCACTGAAGTTCCCATTTGTTCCCTTGTCTTACGCACTTTATTTACCTCCTTCCAAAACATCTTTTTATTCTCCCTAAAATTCATAACTGTAGTTATAAATACATCTACATTAGGACATCACTATAAAAAGGTAGTTATACTTACGTCTACATTACGTAGACTAGCGATAAAAACCTGTAGTTGTACTTACGTCTACACCATAAACCTGTAGTTCTACTTACATCTACATGAGAAGAGCACTATAAAACTGTAGTTATACTTACATCTTCTACATCAGACCAGCACTGATATTGGGCACCGATGGTCAGAGGGCTGGTGACAACCCGACCTTCTGGGAGTTAATCATCAAATGCTTGTTAGGTTTACTTTCGTCTCTACAGACAAGATCATCACATTGCACTGGTCAAAAGCCTTCCACAAGTTAATGAAAATGCTCGAGTCTTATCACAAGTCCAATGAAAATCTGCCAACGTTAAAATGTAATTCTTGTAAAATATCAATTGAATCCTTGTTGATCAAGAAGAGGCGATTCTCTTATACGCTCTTGGGGCGTATATGGCGTAATAATCTTTTTCAAACAAAGAATCTTCGACAAACGCACAAAGAATCAGCTACAGCATCCATGTTAATAAGCGCAAAATTCTGTCATACCTCTACTGTATGATCGTCTACAGAATTTGACTGTTGTCAGGTACAGGATGCTGCAGACGACCTGTGTCCATGTAAACAAAATACCACTACCAACTCAAAACAAAATCTAATACGAAAAAAATATCAACTGAAAATACAAAATCTTATCTTATTGTCTTAAAGAGTTACATATTAAGAAGAATATATATCGGAAATACATAAAGTTTTTAGTGAATTACAAAGGATTTTATACAGGTTTACTTTTCGCTTGACTTGGAGTGTACCTGACAGATGTATGATAATACAAATTTTGGGAAGACTAAATACATTTACCAGAGACATTTTCAGCTTTCATTAAGGGATGTTCATTATTTCATAACTTAAAAAGTGTTTTTGAAACTAATACAACTCACATATTTCCACTGTAATAGATCGACGAATACATTATGAGAAATCATCTTTGAAAAACTTGAAAGTGTCATACATCATATATATTTACGGGATCGCTGCCAGACGCACGTCATTTCTCGATCAATATATGTACGGCGCGATATTTAAAGATCTCTAGTGGTTTATGCACTATATGATATTTCATTGCCTGTTCAGTGGATCTGTATACACAAACATGAAATGTATAACGGAGAAAAACTCACCGTTATCATCCACCATCGTTTGTGCTGATCAACTGACCTTATCTAATTACACAATTCGTTATTCTTTCAGCTTTTATTGTTTTATGTACAAAAGTAAAGCCTTTACACTCCTTATTTTTCGAAATGGAAGTTTTTTTAATAAGTCATATCTCCGACTTCATAGATTTCTCATACCGCTACTTTCTTGATTCAATGTCCCGTCGTGAAAAGATCTACATTATTCCTTATATTTGTTAATCGCACTGGTATTGAACGTATGTTCTACGAGAATGCTAACATTTGCCAATACCTTGATGTTTCCCCATCATTATTCTGAGTATTGTATCATACAACTATATGAGGAAAATGTTTGCTCTCGCCTTCTCAGTAGAATCATGAATATTAAAACTTCTGAAGCCTTTCTTTTAACCATGCACATTGTCCAACTTTCTCGTGCACAGTATACTCCACCGACGCGGTAATTACCAATCATAATCTAACCGACTCTAATCAAATTCTTGTAAAGTATTAGGCCACAAGACGAGTCGTTGTTCCAGTTGGCATGTCTCTATATCACTCGAAAGCATTCACTGATGGTGGGGTTTGAACATCATCCAGTGGAGTTCCTCACATTTCAAAACATACGGTTCTAAAGTCGAAAATATACTGATGAACTCCAGTTCTCTCCGTTTATACAAAAATATATTTATCTATATCTTTATCTATATATTCATCTATATTTATCAATCCCTCAAAGGGGTGGCCACGCTAAGTCTCCATAACTGCTGAACTCCAGTGCAACTTCTTAACCTTTAGTGCCTCACCCTTAACAGGCCACTGGCAGAGGGCAACTCTAGGTAGGTGCCTCTGCAAACACTGCTCCAATGTTCCTACTGACAACTTCTATTTCTGCCTAATGCTTCTGTCTAAATGTTCCTACATTCTACTACTGCTATCTTACTACTGCTATCTATCTATCATTACGAAGAATGACCTGTGTGAGTTAAGTGTTGTTGTGTTGTGACAAAGAGAGATTGTATGTTTGTGGACAGAATGCCAGCAGTCCACATGTGGGTGAGGCAGAGGGTAAAGACAGCTACCTAGGTCAGAGTGCAACTTGACTGCCTAACAGTTACTACCCACAAAGATGTAATAATACAGGCCTACAAAGGATTAATAATGTAAATACAAAAGGTGATAATATCCTGTATTCTTCTACCACTTTATCAGTTATCAGTGGTTGAGTAATTAAGTTACCGTTCAAGGGGGAATCGCTATTGCAAACGTGTCAGTTTGAGTGCTGGTAATAGTTTAGGGAAAGTGGCAGCGTGATTATCGGCCGACTCGTGTGATAATGTCTTCATAACGTTACTAAACCTCCAATCAGTTTAAGGAGGCAGTCAGCCTTTCTCATGATGTTCGTGAACCATTGTCTTCCTCCTAGCCTAGAATATATCAGCAGTATGGAGGATTTGGGCAGGTGCTCTCTCATGCCTGCGGGTACTCTTTCTTGCCACTTTATGCCAAAGATTTTGCTGAGGTATCTCAAATGAGATATAATGGTATTAGATGCCCTGGGAATAATCTATGTCAAAGACTGTATACATAGTTTTTATTTTATGTCTGATAACCATAAAGAGGGAATAGAAGCACCAGAGACCATCATAAAGCTATCTTTGTAGGGTGGCGAGGACTATCATTCCAAAGTCATGTATCCAGCAAGCCACATGAAGCTCTATTTCAGCAATGAAGCTGGATATTTTTCTATACAAAACACGTTATGTTATTGATTACGTCTGGTTTAACGTACGGCTTTGTAGATGTTGCTAGGTACATGGTTTTAACTCTTCTAACACTAATAGTAGATGTTGCAAGGTACATGGCTTTAACTCTTCTAACATTGACAATATAATGATTCTAGGTATATAACTTTAACTCTTTTTACACTGATTTTGAGACCAAACTTTTTGGAGACATGTGAAGCACTTGGGAAATCATGTGGTGTTTCTTGGTGTTGGTGGCCAGTCAGCGAGTAGGATAAGTAACACACCAAGATTTGTACAACTTTGGTCCTAAATTTGAAATGCTGTGGGTTAAATATATGTCCATCAATACAATAGTTGATACTGATGCCTTCATTGGTAAACTGCAACATTTACATAAGCTTTACCTAGAAAAGAATTACAAGTGTAGTGCCAGAAAGCGCTCTTGTACCACATCATTAGTTACTGGAACGGGATTGGTGTGGATGGCAGTGGTAATGACGGCAGTCATCATATATATTCTCATAAGATGATAATGCTGCCATATTTTTCAGGGTATATGAGATAAGACAGATTTGCCCATGATCCTGTTCTAATTCTACAAGTGCCTTAGTCAAAAGTTCTTCCCCGAATCGTTCCTGAGTCTGATGTCTAGGGTTTCAATTATTGTGCAAACCAAGCTGTATTTTGAGCATGTTGTCATTTAAGATGTACTTTGGATGATTTGGGTTAGCTTGGTATATTCCATGTGATGCTGAGAAATAAGATCTTTCTGGTTATCACATAATGTGTAAAATGTTTGTATGTTTCAAGTTATTTGATAGATCTTAATCCCCAGAAAGTTGCAAAGGGCTTTCCAGTGTTGGATCAACTTTTCTATTGACTTGTCATTATTTTAGGTGGCATTCCACCTAGACCTGCTACCAAGCTTGGTTGCAACTAAGAAAGACCACAATTTCTTTAAATGATGGTTTGCATGTCAAAGTGACTAATTATTAGGTATATAAGAGTAGCTTTGATTGCATGATAATCAAGAGATGATGGTTCATAAGGCTGTGGTCAAAATGCTAGTTTCAAGTCAAGAATGTCATCTTTCTGTTACTAACTGGAAATCAGCAATAGAGAACATAGGTGTTGTGGTGTTCATTAAATGATGTATAGCTCTAAGATCATTACAAACTTTCCAAGTCCTGCTTGTCTGTTTGCAAATATAGTCCTACAGCTTTAGCTTTGTGTCAAGACTTTTTTTCACATATGTTCACCGTTTCTCATGCTAACACCAGGAACAGACAAAGAATGACTTCATTTTTTCACATCCACACTCTAATCATCATGTTTAGTGTACTAAAACTAGAGCCCTCTATCCACAAGCTAATACAACTAATACAACATTAAAGATGGTAAAACTCTACACAAAAGGCATAAAAACAAACACACGTGTACTCAGCTTACTCCACAAACACTACATACACATAGCTCTCATCCAGAAACCAGATTTGCACTCGGATCCATACTCTCTCATTCTGTAATGACAAGGAGATTACTTATAACACATAATCCACAACATCCTATTCACTGACGTCACTCACTGAGTAAACCTATCATAAAAACAAAAATACACAACACTTACTGCAACATAATCAACATTTACCTCCCCTCGCTGGTACACTGCCCAATCAAAGAAATTGACCAACACACCTAACACCTACATTCGTGATTTCACTAACCATCATACTGGACGGCTCAACATACACAACCAAGGTCCCTATGGTGAACCTCTTCCAAACCAAATATTTCAGTTCAAAATCTTCAACTTCAACCATCAACCAAACTACCAACCCACTGCCCCCTGCATCCATCCTCATTAAATATTTCCTTTAGCATACCAGTAATACACACAAGAACCACCTATGGAACACACATGAACTCTCCTCTGACAATTTTACAATTCCGGTAGCATTTCAGTTAACTTACCTAACATAAACAAAAAAGAAGTATATAAACAATAAGAGTGCTGTCAGTATCAGATACTTGGGTTAGTACCTCAAGAAAACTTACCTCCTGAAATAATCTTAAGCAACCAAGTACTGACAGTATCAATCCCATACAACAGCCAGCACCAACCAATGAAGGATCAGTGACTATCAGACTTTGTCAAATAACTCGTCATACCTTTACACACACACCCACAAGGAACTGCTGTAGCTGGGGTGGTCCTAAATTAGAAAAACAGCAGAACACTAATTTATAGTACATAGTACCTCTAAGGCTCTTTCCTCTGTTCTTGATGCTACCTCGCTAATGCGGGAAATGGCGAATATGTATGAAAAAAAAAAAGTACTTACCTTGTTAATCATCATATTTACACCAAGGCTAGAAAAGTGATAAAGCACTAAGCACTAGCAAACTTATCAATGTCCTGTATCAGATTCAATAACACAATGACTTCATACATTATTGAAAGCTGCATAAGCTTCCAGTAATGAGTTTCTTAGCTGGGAGTCAAGTGCTGAAACTGGTCATACTGCATTGTTCATGGCTGAGTTATATAATTTTCCTTCGCTCTTGTCTCCTGTCAATACCCTGTCAGTTTTATGACACTAACATAATGTTCTTCTGAAGTCAGGAGACACATTTTTACCAAACAATAAGAAACCAACATTACAGGGTCAATAAGAAAGAAAGTTTGTAATCTGCACTAAAGTAATACTATTTTTCTTTTTGATTGCTTGACTAAGGAACCCTCTATGGTGTAAAAAAAATTAATACTGCATTCTAATGTTTGTTAAGCATGGATGCAATTCAAGCTGTTGTCAGATGACGGATAGCTGGACACAATGCAAGCGTGTCCTATCTGAGAGCTAGCCTAGTCTATAATGGTCATTGTTTACATGTCTTCTTTTACTTAATGAACTATGATGCAAAAAGTACTAAAATTGACAGCAACCATACATAATGGCCCTACACTTGCTTGTGTTATATTCCTAATTATGCAACTACTGCACAGACTAGGGACATTCATTTGCTGTTAAAATCCATAACAATCTGTTATTGCTGCTTGAAGAAGACACCTTACACATTGAGCATCAGAACCTTTAGAGAAACTAAATTGTGGACAAGCACAGACACAATGAAATAATGCCACCTTCTGGACTACCTAGGTAATGTGGCAGTCATGTATTTACACTCCGTATCTTTTAACCACTATGAAGCAATGTGTCAAAATGTGATTAGTACCCACACATGAAAGCCCTAACTCTTTTGATTACCATTTCACATTCCAACCTCAGTAACATGCACACAAACCAGGGAACATTCCTTTTCCGTTATATGTGTCTTGACTCTAAAGATTATCTATATTGTTGAATATGTAACTTACAAACTTCTGAAAGGAACATTCTCAAGCATTTCTAGGTCTCAGGCAACCTGCTCATCCAAAATAATATGTACATATCAACAAGGTGAACTGTAAGCGTATTCACTTAACTTTGTATGAGTATAACAAGGTTCTTCTGATCTAGTTCATTCCCACAGGAAAATGTTACCTCAGTATCCCAGGGTACTTACTAGCTTGGATTACTGTAAGAGTATATGATATTCAAGTACTCTGTTAAAAAATTCTCAATCAATATCTATGATCATCTTTGACATTCCCTATAAAGTAATGCTGTATGAGGAACTAATGGCTACTGTGCAAGATAACTTGGTAGAAGTTTATGCTTTTCTGTGTATTACTTTCATAATATATGGGCTCATTTGAGAAGTTTAGGTAAGAAGTAAACCAAGAAACAATTTCAGGCGCTTGACTTGAATGCTAGAATCTAGTTTCAGTACATTATAAATGACAATTAAGTATGAATGTGTTAAAATGAAGCCATTTTTTATTTGTTCTTGATGCTACATCACTTGAGAAGATATCTTTTATCTGTTCTTGGTGTACTTTCAGCATTACCTAAAGCAAGACACTGATATGTGCATGTTCACAGAGGTAAATTAACCTATAACAATTTCTGAACTATTCCTTTAGTAGTTCTCATCACAAAATTAGGGTCAAGAAAAGCACATAAAAAATGTAAGACTCATAACAGATTGCACCAGACTGAATCAAATAAGATTTGTAATTTAAGAAAAGGAGAATCTAAGAAGACATTTGACTTTTCTACTAAAGTTTATTAATAAACTTTCACAAATATTATTCATGATGGTCTTTAAGGAATGTAATCATCACAGGTGCCAGGTGAAACAATAAATGCAACTAAGCCCTTACTTTTTTCTTTTGCTTTAATCTTAAGAACAAAAACTTACGAGCTTGGACAAGTGACCTGAAGTTTCTTATAATGAAATCTAACATTCTCTTTAAAATCACATTTTTGACATACAACCTGAGCCACACAACAGATAATACTTTCAATTTGTTTATTATAAAATAAATTATGAGCACTATGAAACTATACTGTGTCATGACTGTGTTTGTATATCAAGCCAACTCAAACAAATCAGAAAAATTATGTTAAGGATTACTTAGTAAAATCAACATAATTATGACATTACCAAATTGGTGTAATATGTTTTTGAGCCTTTTATGTATTCAAAGTAAATAAGTATAAAAAATACAATGCTAAACTTACAGAAGGATAAAACGCAATCCCAAAGATGTAGGACAAAAAAATTGTAACAAAATAGGTCTTGAGCTAATATGGACCTTGCGTTAAAAAACTGACACACAATATGATGTCTTGGTGGACGTCATAACACAAGATAACAAAACTGATGTCAAATATGATCAGAAAGTAAAATACATGAATTTTTAAAATTCATGAATAATCATTATTCTACAAAAAGAATAATATTGTACAAAATGTTTATGATAAATTACACGGGTCCCTACAATTCCGTATGAGTGTATTCCGAGCTCTCATCTTCATTTATTTCTTCTGGTTTGGTACATACTGCTGGGGTTCTTAAAAAGAACAAATATTCACATCTGTTTGGTTCTGTGACTCCTGTAAGCTTTGTTTCAGTCCCACAGTATATCTTAACCTGCAATAATAAGCATGAATTATGTATATAGAAAAAATTCAACTGAACCAAAAGTTGTAAAATTGATAAACTTTTCCATGAACACTTACATCCAATACCATTTAGCATTTAAACTTTATTCAAACAAGTGACCTATCACTTTCATGGTAAAACTTATTTTCTAGTGTCCCACAGCATTATTAGCAAATATCTAATCATCTTTGTAGGTAGTAACTAGTGGGCAGCCAATGACCAAGGAGGTATATTACCAGCACTACCCATCTGGGTATCAGGAGGGTTAGTGATGGCTGTGTAGAGAACCAGCACTTCAGTGGTTATCAAGCTGCACTCTTCTTACCCAGGTAGATATCTTTTCTTTCTGCCTCACACAAACATGCAATCTCTCTTTGTCACATATAACCCTTGACAATACTCATCTCACACAGCTCATTCTTTATAACTAAATTTTCCTGCAGTGAGCAGTATGCACTATCCCTGCCTTTTAGAAAAATGGTAAGAGCAATAGACAGAAGTAGTAGGTAGACATATTTAGGCAGGAGTATTAGGTAGAAATAGTAGGAAGGAACACTAAAAAGGAACATCAGGTAGTAGCAGTCAGTAGAAACATTAGGCAGGAGCCTCTGCAAACACTTGAGCTACATTTACCCTCTGCCATTGGCCTTTAAATGATGAGGCACTAAAGGCTTAGAAACAGCATTGGAGTTCAATAGTTATGGAGACCCCTTTAAGGGCTTTCTAGGAGGGAACAGGCATCAGAGATATAGATGGATAAACAGACAAAAGTTTCAGGAATATTTTCTGTCTGAATACAGTTATTTACAAAATTCAAACAAACTAAATATAGGATTTGAAGTTACCTATTCACTGAACAGCCACTTCTAAGAATCATTAACTGAATGTAAATAGTTTAAAAAATTTAAAGTTTGAATGTCAAAATACAGTAATAACTTCAGCATTACTTAATTGGGTAATTACTGCAATGAACACAGTCTCTAAGCTGACTTAGAGTCTTCCACAGAAATACGTGTAACACGGAAAAAATCATAAATGGTTCTAATTCATAAGTTCCTAAAACTACTAAAACATGTCTACGTGTAGGAAGAGAGGAAAGTGATTGGTTCTCAGTGAATGTTGGTTTGTGGCAGGGGTGCGTGATGTCTCCATGGTTGTTTAATTTGTTTATGGATGAGGTCGTTAGGGAGGTGAATGCAAGAGTCTTGAAAAGAGGGGCAAGTATGCAGTCTGTTGTGGATGAGAGAGCTTGGGAAGTGAGTCAGTTGTTGTTCGCTGATGATACAGCGCTGGTGGCTGATTCGGGTGAGAAACTGTAGAAGCTGGTGACTGAGCTTGCTAAAGTGTGTGAAAGAAGAAAGCTGAGAGTAAATGTGAATAAGAGCAAGGTTATTAGGTACAGTAAGGTTGAGGGACAAGTCAATCAGGAGAAAAGTTTGAATGGAGAAAAACTGGAGGAAGTGAATTGTTTTAGATATCTGGTAGTGGATTTGGCAGCAGAGGGAACCATGGAAGCAGAAGTGAATCATAGGGTGGGAGAGGGGGCAAAAGTTCTGGGAGCGTCGAAAAATGTGTGGAAGTCGAGAACGTTATCTTGGAAAGCAAAAATGGGTATGTTTGAAGGAATAGTGGTTCCAACAATGTTATATGGTTGCAAGGCATGGGCTATAGATAGTTGTGTGCAGGAGGGTGGATGTGCTGGAAATGAGATGTTTGAGGACAATATGTGGTGTGAAGTGGTTTGATCAAGTAAGTAATGAAAGGGTAAGAGAGATGTGTGGTAATAAAAAGTGTGTGGTTGAGAGAGCAGAAGAGGGTGTTTTGAAACGGTTTGGTCACATGGAGAGAATGAGTGAGGAAAGATTGACCAAGAGGATATATGTGTCAGAAGTGGAGGGAACGAGGAGAAGTAGGAGACCAAATCAGAGGTGGAAAGATGGAGTGAAAAAGATTTTGAGTGATCAGGGCCTGAACATGCAGGAGGGTGAAAGGCATGCAAGAAATAGAGTGAACTGGAACGATGTGGTTTACCGGGGTTGAAGTGCTGTCAATGGATTGAACCAGGGCATGTGAAGCATCTGGGGTAAACCATGGAAAGTTTTGTGTGGCCTGGATGTGGAAAGGGAGCTGTGCATTATACATGACAGCTAGATTGAGTGTGAACGAATGAGGCCTTTGTTGTCTTTTCCTAGCGCTACCTTGCGCACATACGGGGGGAGGGGGTAGTCATTTCATGTGTGGCGGGGTGGCGACAGGAATGAATAAGGGTAGACAGTATGAATTATGTACATGTGTATATATGTATATGTCTGTATGTGTATATATATGTATACGTTGAGATGTATAGGTATGTATATGTGCGTGTGTGAACGTGTATGTATATACATGTGTATGTGGGTGGGTTGGGCCATTCTTTCATCTGTTTCCTTGCGCTACCCGCTAATGCGGGAGACAGCGACAAAGTATAATAAATAAGAATAAATAAATGAAAATACATATCAAAAGGAGGAAACAGGAGTCAAGCAGGGTGTGCTCATCCCCCTCAAAGGTTCATATTGGGGTGTGTGAATGGTTGTGGATGTAACCTAAATACATCCCATTCCTCACCCACTCCCCAAGCATCATTTGCTTTCACCTTTTGCCACTCTACACTCAATCTCTCCAGATACTTCCTTACACAAGTCTCTTTTCTAAGCTCACTTACTCTCACCACTCTCTTCTTTTATGAATACCTCTTACAAATCTTCAACTTCACAAGACAGTGATCAGACATCCCACCAGCTGCCCCTCTCAGCACATAAACATCCAAAAGTCTCTCTTTTACATGCCTATCAATTAACAGGTAATCTAATAATGCACTTTGATCATCTCTCCTATTCACACATATACTTGTGTATAGCTCTCTTTTTAAACCAAGTATTCCCAATCATCAGTCTATTTCAAGCATACAAATCCATAAGCTCTTCACCATTTCTATTCACAACAGTAAGTACCCCATGTACACCAATCATACCCTCAACTGCCACATTACTCACCTTCACATTTAAATCACCCATCACTAATACCCAGCCTTGTGCACCAAAACTGCTGACACACTCACTCAGCTGCTCCCAAAACACTTCCCTCTCAAGGTCTTTCTTCTCCCGAACAGGAGCATAAGCACCAATAATCACCCATCTCTCACCATCCACTTTCAGTTTTACCCACATTAATCTAGAATTTACTTCCTTACACAGTATCACACACTCCCACAACCCCTGCTTCAGGAGTAGTGCTACTCCTTCCTTAGCTCTTGTCCTCTTATCAAACCCTGACTACTCCCAAGATGTTTCCAAATTATTCTTCCCCTTTACCCTTGAGCTTCATTTCACTCAGAGCCAGAATATCCAGGATTCTTTCCTTAAACATACTTGGTAAGACAAGTAAATAGCAGATTCTCAAATCTACCAAAATTGGCACACAAAATATCTACAGAGCCAAAGTCATTGGGTTAAAGAGCACATTTAACTACAACCAGAAGTATGGTTCATTAATATTAAGAAAGCATCTACCAGTCAGAGGTGGTTAATCTACTACAAGTAACTTACATCTGCTGATCTTGTGGGCCCATTCCAACAAGCTTGACCATTGGAATAAAGCATTCTACTGTATCTGTTTTCTTCAGGTCCACTCCACTCACCCCACTGACCCAGTCGTGTTTCACCATGACCTGATTTGGGCTTCTGAATAGCCTGCAACAATGTATGGACAATTAACTGAAAGCATGATTTTCCAAACACAACGAATAATTGTGGTGTTTTTGAGTGGATTCTGCATAAAGTCCTCTATTTTGCATAGGAAGTATAACATACTGGCTTTAGAATGGTTAAATGTACTACATGTTCTGTACAATAGGTTCATTCTGGAGTAAACATCTTGAATCACAATAAAACTTCTGTCATACCAGTTTCATTATAAATATGCCTTATTCTGGGCTTTTAACCTTGTTTCCCATCAATCAGAATACCAAACATAAAGTATTCAAACAAATTCATTCTGTATACATAAAAAATATATATATTCAATCATTCAAAAGAAATGAGAAAAAAAAAATAATTCATTAAAATCTTCAATGTTTCTTAGGTAACAGAAAAATGCTATGGGCTGGGTGTAAAAAAGAAAAAAGAAATTAATGCCTCTGGCCCTTTGGTAAGTTATGAATGATCTATCTAAAAAAAGTATCTTTAAAGAATGTTCATTATAGCTGTCAAAGTTATGAACTAATAATGAACCCACCTTATCAAACGGACATAAGCGGTAGGTGTATTCTCTATCTGTATACTCATAACAGTTTCCTTCTAAGACCCTGAATTCTTCTTCTGGGCCATAATCCTTCTCTTGAGATTCTTCAAGAGATCGAAGTTCCCTTACCAAGTCTCGAACACGCCTGTCAGCTTCATCAAACTGTTCACGAGCTTCATTGGCAACTATTTGTTTGAATAGACAGAGAAGTAAAAAACAAAGAGACATATCATGAATGTATTTTACAAGATATTTCTGATTATGGAAATTCCGGTAATATTCAAGCATAATGTATAAGGACATAATGTATAAAGACATGTGATAAAATTAAGAAGTGATGTTACACAATACTGCAGCACTAATCATGAAAAAAAATTTAATACAATCTTTCACATTAATTACTGAACTATCATAAGTATAAACCTAACAGACTTACTATCAACAAGTTTTTGGGTATCTTCATCATATTTTGGCTCTTCCTCCTCCTCCTTTTGCTCATCTTCCTTTAAAATATCCTCATGGTCCTCATCATGTAATTCATAGTCCTCTTCATCCTCATCAGTGTCATCCTGATATATTTAAGCATAAGAACAAAGTATAATTTAAAGTTAAACACATCATTCACTAATAAATAAGTATGCTGAATCATATGTATATAAGGTCTATGGTAGGGGTGGGTGATATCAACAAGGTCTGTGGTTGAGGTACTGAAAGTGGATGCAAGAGTTTCAGAGGGAGGGCCAGGTCTGCAATCTGTAAGGGGTTGGGATACATGGGAAGTGAGTCACTTACTATTTGCAGATGACACTACACTAGCGGCAGTTTTGGGTGAGAAACTGCAGCAGATGGTTTTTGAGTTTGGGAGAGAGTGGGAAAGGAGAAAGTTGAGAGTAAATGTGACTAAAAGAAAGGTGAAGAGAAAGAGGTTATTTAAAGTGTGAGTCTGAATGAAGAGAACAAGGAGGAAGTGGACTGTTGGAGGATATGGACTGTTTTGGATAGCTGAGATTTGAAAAGGAAGCAAATGGGACCATAGAAGCTGAAGTGAGCTATAAGGTGGTTGAGGGGTGTTTGAGGGGTGTGGTTCTGAGTGCACTAAGGAATGTGTGGAGAGGTCAAAGATGGCTATGTCTGAGGGTACAGTAGTCCCATTTATGTTGTATGGATGTCAGGCTAGGGCCATAAATGACAAAGTATGGAAGATGGTGAAAATGCTGGAAATGAAATGGTTGAAGACAACATGTGATGTGAGGAGGGTTAGTAAAAGTACATATGAGGTGGTTGGACATGGTGTGCTGAAATGGTTGAGACACATGGAAAGAATGATTAAGAGGGAATGGATGGAAAAAGGAAGAGGTGTAAAATAAGGAGGTAAAAGGAGGAGGTGAAAGAGGTTCAAAGTGTTATGGGCCTCCATATATAGAGGATGAGAGGATCAGATGTATGCTTTGAAGAATGTATGTGAGAAATACCTAAAAAACAGATGGATTTGTTTGTAGCATTTATGGATCTGGAGAAGGCATATGATATGGCTGACAGAGATGCTCTGTGGAAGGTATTGAGAGTATATGGTGTGGGAGGTAAGTTGCTAGAAGCAGTGAAAAGTTTTTATTGATGTAAAGCATGTGTACGAGTAGCAAGAGAAGAAAGTGATTGGTTCCCAGTGAATGTTGGTTTGCGGCAGAGGTGCATGATGTCTCCGTGGTTGTTCAATTTGTTTATGGATGGGGTTGTTAGGGAGGTGAATGCAAGAGTTTTGGAGAGAGGGGCAAGTATGCAGTCTGTTGTAGATGAGAGGGCTTGGGAAGTGAGTCAGCTGTTGTTCACTGATGATGCAGCACTGGTGGCTGATTCGGGTATGAAACTGCAGAAGCTGGTGACTGAGTCTGGTAAAGTGTGTGAAAGAAGAAAGCTAAGAGTAAATGTGAATAAGAGCAAGATTATTAGGTTTAGTAAGGTTGAGGGACAAGTTAATTGGGAGGTAAGTTTGAATGGAGAAAAACTGGAGGAAGTGAAGTGTCTTAGATATCTGGGAGTGGATTTAGCAGCAGACGGAACCACAGAAGCGGAAGTGAGTCACAGGGTGGGGGAGGGGGTGAAGGTTCTGGGAGCATTGAAGAATGTGTGAAAGGCGAGAACATTATCTAGGAGAGCAAAAATGGGTATGTTTGAAGGAAGAGTTCCAACGATGTTATATGGTTCCAAGGCATGGGCTATAGATAGGGTTGTGCGGAGGAGGGTGGATGTGTTGGAAATGATATGTTTGAGGACAATATGTGGTGTGAGGTGGTTTGATAGAGTAAGTAATGAAAGGGTAAGAGAGATATGTGGTAATAAAAAGAGTGTGGTTGAGAGAGCAGAAGAGGGTGCATTGAAATGGTATGGTCACATGGAGAGAATGAGTGAGGAAAGATTGACAAAGAGAAAGAGGATATACGTGTCAGGGTTGGAGGGAACGAGAAGAAGTGAGAGACCCAACTGGAGGTGCTGTCAACGGATTGAACCAGGCCATGTGAAGCATCTAGGGTAAAGCACGAAAAGTATTGTGGAGCCTGGATGTGGAAAGGGAGCTGTGGTTTCGGTGCATTACACATGACAGCTAGAGACTGAGTGTGAACGAATGTGGCCTTTGTTGTCTTTTCCTAGCGCTACCTCGCGTACGTGCGGGGGAGGGGGTTGTCATTTCATGTGTGGCAGGGTGGCGACGGGAATGAATAAAGGCAGCAAGTATGAATTATGTACATGCGTATATATGTATATGTCTGTGTATGTGTGTATGTATATACAATATATGTATACGTTAAAATGTACAGGTATGTATATGCGCGTGTGTGGACGTGTATGTATATACATGTGTATGTGGGTGGGTTGGGCCATTCTTCGTCTGTTTCCTTGCACTTCCTTGCAAACGCGTGAGACTGCGACAAAATATAATTATAATAATATTTTTTGACACATATTTGCCATTTCCCACATTAGTAAGGTAGCGTTAAGAACAGAGGACTGAGCCTTATAGGGAATATCCTCACTTGGCCACCTTCTCTGCTCCTTCTTTTGGAAAATTAAAAACAGGATTGTGTAAGTAATAAAAGGGTAAGAGAGAGGTGTGGTAATAAGGAGAGTATGACTGAAAGAGCTGAATTGGGTGTGCTGAAATGGTTTGGACATATGGATAGAATGAGTGAGGATAGGTTGACAGGGGACATGCTGTCAAGGGAATGAACCAGGGCATTTGAAGCAGCTGGAGGAAACCATGGAAAGGTCTGTGGGGTCTGGTTAAGAATAAGGGGCTGTGGTTTTGATGTACTACACATGAGAGCTAGAATATGAATGTGAGCAATTATGGCCTTTCCGTGTCTGTTCCTGGAGCTATCTTGCTAACACAGGAAACAGTAAACAAATACAAAAAAATAATATTAATAATAACAATATATGCAAAAAGCTTATTAAATGTCTGAAGAGCAAAAGAAAATATTTGAGTAAAACGTAATGAAATACATTTGAAGGGTGACAGGAAATGACATATCAATGTATAAACAACTGTGTGTCTTACTATACAAGCTGGTGCTTCTAAATGCTTCCTGAAGGTATTTTTTACTTAAGACACTTAAAACATACAAACAAAAATTGAATCCCATGATTTGCAATCTTGTTAAAAAGATTCCCTAACAGCAGAAAGTAATACTTAGATTTGAAAGGACTTTAACACGCCAATTCATTTGCAGGAAAATTAAGTCCTCATATATCAATTAGATAGTGTCTCACATTCCAGCTGGGAATGTGAAAAGGCATCACTTTCATAATTTTTTTGCTCTCAAAGGAATACAATCATATTTGTCAAAGGTGACAGGACAAACAATTACCATGATCTACAGTGTTGCTCCAACAGTGTGATGATTTCTTATAACCATCACAGCTTTCCACAGCTTAAATGTATATTTTTATGTCATGCACAAGAAGCCTTGCTTTATGAACCAGTAAGACCAAGGTGAATGTGCTTTGATTGTTTGAAGTCATGCATGTATAGCAAATGCAAAAAAGCCATATTTCCCAAAATGAAAATTTATCTTAATACATATATATATATATATATATATATATATATATATATATATGTAAAAAAGTTAAGATTTTTCAAGACATCAATCATGCACTAAGCATTAGCACCCCTCACCGACATGAGCTCCCAGTTAGCCCTGGAGTTAACGTAGCGTGATATCTGGTTTGCAGTGACAATGAGAAAGTTTCATCAGATTAGTTTTTTATTTTTCAATTTACTTTCTTAATGCATAAATATGCAACCCTTATAAAATACTGCTTACTTTAGTGACAAAAATGATATATCTCTCTACTCAGTAACCATACAGGAACAAATTATGGTATTATATTCTTCCATAAAAAAGGTCATAAATCAACTTTTAAGACCCTGAGAGAGAAAACAGTGTGCAGAGACTTACACTCCGGTGTGTGAGTCTATTATTCAACAACTTATGCATGTCCAATGCACTCTGTGGTAAATACATACCCTAATGGCTAAGGACTAAAAGGTCATCCAAAATGCATGTAACATGTCAGTAACTCAAATACAAATGTGCAGCTCTGTCCTACATCAAATCCATTTGCCACCATCTCATTTATTGAATACTAAGATAACAGAAAGCCGAGGTGGTTCGGAGCAATACCTCAGTCTGATGAACCACACAGGCATATCTTCTATTAAAACTTTTTCTCTAACAGTCACTGTCTGTCAGGGGCCTACATGCAATGGTAAATCTCTGTCATGGGGCAGCAGAGCCTTTGCAATCAAATGGTACAGGAAGATAACAATCATTTCCTTGGAACCTCATTCATACACCACATGAAACTGTTCCTCTAGCTGACCCAGGGTAAATAGAATGATCTAAAAACAAAATATCAGAAAAACACCTAGAGGAACCAATTAATTTGAAGATAATACTCTCAAGAGACCAGGCAATTTTTCAAAAATATTCCTTGAGACATGTTTAACATTCTGTTTCTTGCATTTTTACAGAATTATTCTACAATAAAGAACATGGGCTTCTATGGTGTAAGTGGTAAGTGATGCCACCTATGATTTATGCACCAATCCACCCAAATGTGAATCCTGGGCAAGCTAGTCAGACTACAACCAAACTGCTCATCTTCAACTCTGGGCTAATCATTTAATGGGTACCTGACTTATACTAGGGCATACAGCCCAATATCAGCCAAAATGGTCATCCTCCCGTCAGGGAAGATTTGATAAATGGGTACCTGACTTAGAATGGGATTATATATATATATATACAGGTACACTAACGAATTTCTGGCAACTGATGGTTTGGTAACTCCTTTAGTCTGGACAAAATTACATGAGGGAACTTGAAATTACTGCAGCCACCAGACTAGTTTACTAGGCGAACACAGACGGCGTTGTGTGTAGGGCGCGCTTATTTACATTCTTTACACTGCACTCGTTGGTGGTGATGCTGCAATTCTGTGAGCTTATTTTGTTTAAATTTAACCCTAGCTATGGCTTCTAAGACATATGAAAGTGTCAGTCGTGTTGTCAAATGTAAACACCAGTCCAGATCAATCCAAGATAAAGTAGAACTGTTGAAAAAAAAAATGGACGGTGGTGTTTTGGTGCATAGGCTGTGTGACATCTACAGTATTGGTTCATCAACTGTTTATGATATAAAGAAGCAAAGGGAGAAAATATTGAAATTCTATGCTGAGAGCAATTCCAAGAAGCAAATGACAATTAGAAAAACTATGAAAGATGGTAAGAGCACTAAGCACGATCGAGTGATGATGGAATGATTTTGAGAGTGTCAGAGTGATGGAGTGGGCTTGTCAGGTAGCATGATAATGAACCAGGATAAGCTGTTCCATGAAGAACTTAAATTACAACATGAGCGTAACTATAGTGAAGGACGACTTCACAGATACAAGAAGCGTCATGGAATTTCCATGAATAAAGTGTGCAGAGAAAAGCGGTCTGCTAACCAGGAAGGACCTGCCAAGTACATGGATTAACTTGCGAAACTCGTAGGTGACAAGCATCTCAGTCCTAATCAGGTGTATAATGTATTTCATTTATTCATTCAGTTTACATGTAACATTTGTTTAATTTAAATTTCTAGCAGTCCATGGTATACTTTAAACACATAGGAGATGTATAATAAGTGGGTTAAAGGGTACAACACGACCATGTTTGGTCCGGTGAAATGGTTAATCCGGCCAGGCTTTGGAACCAAGAGTGCCGGAAAATCAGTGGTGTACCTGTATATATATCTTTTCTTTTTCATACATATTTGCCATTTTCAAAGTTAGCAAGGTAGTGTTAAGAACAGAAGACTGAGCCTTTGAGGGAAAAATCCTCATTTGGCTATCTGTTCCTTGTTTTGGAAAAGAAAAAACTGGAAGGATGGATTTCCAGCCCCCTCCTCCCATCCCTTTAGTCGCCTTCTACGACACGCAAGGAATACGTGGGAAGAATTCTTTCTCTCCTATCCCCAGGGATACAGATGAAGACTGGCTCATCCACACACATATACATATCAACATATACATACACATACAGACATATACTTACATACACATGTACATATTCATACTTGCTTGCCTTCAATCCATTACCTGTGCCACCCTGCCCCACGAGGAAACAGCATCACTGTCCCCTGTTTCAGCAAAGCAGCACCAGGAACACAAACAAAGGTCACATTCGTTCACACTCAGTCTCTAGCTGTTGTGAGTAATACACCAAAACCACAGCTCCCTATCCACATTCAGGCCTCACAGACCTTTCCATGGTTTACTCCAAATGTTTCACATACTCTGGTTCAGTTCATTTTCAGCACATTGGCCCTGGTATACCACATTGTTCTAATTCACCCTATTCCATGCATACCTCTCACCCTCCAGTATGTTCAGCCCCCAATCATCACTCAAAATCTTTCTCACTCCATCCTTCAACCTCCAATTTGGTCTCCTGCTTCTCCTTGTTCCTTCCATCTCTAACACACATATCCTTTTTGTCAACCTTTCCTCACTCATTCTCTCCATGTGTCCAAATCATTTCAACACACTCTCTTCTGCTCTCTCAACCACACTCTTTTTATCATCATACATATCTCTTACTCTTTCATTACTTACTGGATCAAACCACCTTACACAACATATTGTCATTAAACACTTCATTTCCAACACATCTACCCTCCTCTGTACAACCCTATCTATTGCCCATGACTAGCAAACATATTATATTGTTGGAACTGCTATTCCTTCAAACATATCCATTTTTGCTCTCTGAGATTTACTTCTGCTTCCATGGTTCCATTTGCTGCTAAGTCCACTCCCAGATATCTAAACCACTTCACTTCCTCCAGTTTTTCTCTATTCAAACTCACATCCTAACTAACTTGTCCTTCAACCCTGCTGAACCTAATAACATTGCTCTTATTCACAATTACTCACAACTTTCTCCTTTCACACACTTTTCCAAACTCAATAACTAACTTCTGCAGTTTCTCACTCGAATCAGCCAACAGTGCTGTATCATTGGCAAACAACAACTGACTCACTTCCCAGGTCCTTTCATCCCCAACAGACCACATACTCACCCCTCTCTCCAAAACCTTTGCATTTACCTCCCTAACCACCCCATCCATAAACAAATTATACAACCATGGTGATGTCACATGCAACTGCCACAGACCAATCTTCTCTTGGAAATATTCACTCTCATTTCTTCCTACTCATACACATGCCCTACACCACTGATAAAAACATCTCACTGGCTCTAGCAGTTTTCTTCCCACAAATTATATATTCTCAAGTCCACCACAAGGAATCTCTGTCAACCCTATCATGTTTTCTCCAGGTCCATAAATGCCACATACAAATCCATCTGTTTCTCTGAGTATTTCTAACACATATTCTTTAAAATAAACACCTGATCCATATATCCTATACCACTATTGAAACCACACTACTCCAACCCAGTCTAATACTCTGTAAATGCCTTCAGCCTGACAATCAATACCCTCCCAAACAACCTACCTGGTACACTAAATGAACTTATACCTCTGTAGTTTAACACTCACCTTTATCCCCCTTGACTTGAAGCAATAGGACTAAACCTGGATTCTGCCAATCCTCAGGCACCTCATCATGATCTATACATACAATGAAAATCCTAATTAACTAATCAACAACACAGTCATCACCTTTCTTAAGGAATTCAACTGAAATACCATCCATTCTAGTCTCCTTGCCACATTTCATTTTATGGAAGGCTTTCATCACCTCTTCTGTCTTTACGAAACCACTTTCCATGACTCACATTGCATACCACCCTCACCAAAACGCCCTACATCTGCCACTCTTATCATTATACACATTCAATAGTCCTTCAGAATACTAACTCCATCTCTTCCTCATTTCATCACTACCTGTGCTAATTCCCCTTTTGCCCCCTTCACCCATGCTCCTATTTGTTAAGTTGTTTTCCAAACATTTTTACCTCCTTCCAAAATATCTTACTCTTCCTAAAGTTTACTGATACTCGCTCACCCCAAATCTCATTTGCACTCTTTTTTAACCCCTGTACCTTCCTCTGACCTCCTGCTGCTTTCTCTTATACATTCTCCAAACATTTGCACTCCTTCCCCATTTAGTACAGCCCATACACCACTCTATTTCCTTTCCCAAGCAACTCTACTTCTTCATCTCACCTTTCACTACTCTTTCTAATCTGCTCATCTCCCACATTCTGCATGTCACATGCATCTCTCACACATGCCAGCACTGCTTCTTTAAATTCCTCCCATTCCTAACCTACTCTCCCTGCTTCATTTACTCTCACAATTTGTCAGTCTAATCTCAATCGCTCCAGGTGTTTCTTCATACAAGTCTCTTTTCCAAGCTCACTTACTCTCACCAATATTGATTCCTCTTTCCCGAAAAACTCTAATCTTTATCCTTACCTCGACCAGACAGTGATCAGACATCCCACTAACTGCACCCCTCAGCACATTTGTATCTAAAAGTCTCTCCTTCACAAGCCTATCAATTCATATGTAATGCAATTATGCCCACTGACCATCTCTCCTAATGACATACGCATACTTGCTTATGTTCCTCCCTTTTAAGTAGGTATATCCAATCAACAGTTTTTTCAGCAAACATCATCAAAAGCTGTTCATCATTTCCATTCATAATACTGAATACCCATGCCCCCCAATTCTTTTATGCTTACAGCATTCAGTGGGCCATGCCATTCCTGGTACCATAAAAAAAACTTGAGTTAATCCTCTCTGGGTCATTCTAATTTTTTTTCTGATGATACAGAGTCATTCAAATTACTCTTAATGTAAAAATGATGTAAGATGAGAAAAATTATGTTCAGGTAAGGCCCAAGAAGATTATTAACTATTAACCATGCTACCGCTACATCACATGCTCAAAAAATGCACATGTACCTTCATATGCCTGGAAAACACTTCATGCCTAAAGAAAATTGAAATGATATAATCCATGAGATAAAAGCATTCCTACTGCATTACTTGGTCAGAAAACACTATAAAATGACAAAAGTGTGCATAAAAATTACCATGTTTAAGTTACAGTCCAAAGTTCGACAAGTAAAAAAAGTATACAAAGCTCACCATCAAAAATAACCACAGCATCACTTAGTTTACCACTCTAAGTCAGAAGAAAGTTTCTCCTTATTTCTGTATCCTAAAATCTTTCAATAACGTTGGACAATATTGCACATTAAATATGGATGAGTTACCTTCCACTCCTTGGGAAGAAAAGAAATGCAAATTCAAATCAATAAATACCTGAAACTTTACTGAATAACCTCTTCCTTACTTTATCTTAAGTTACTGTGCATATTTCTTTTGCAAGAGCACATCTTTGCAGATTCAAATCAAAGATAATCAAAATATCAGAAATCTACACATTTTGTGCAGAAAGCCAGTACTGTACAAGCAAAGCATAATAGAACCCCAAAGCAAAGCAAGGAAATGAGATATGATCAAGCAAGAAAAGATAAACCATGCAATCAAACATGTACCTCAGGGTCCAAGTTTGAGTCAAAATCTTCTAGCTCCTCTTCCTCTTCTGCTTCATAGGTGTCCTGTGAGGAAATACCTCATCAAGCAGATGCTACATTTGGCAAAACACAGTGCCAAATGAATGCAGGCATTCATCAAAAATTATTCTATTGGAATTTGCCATTATTCAATGTGATATCAAGGATATTAATGGAACATGTAGTATCAGTTCAAATCTAGCAAGATGGATTTAGCAGGTTACTATCATAACAAAACAAGTCAATATGGCTAGGACAATCTACCATGCAATGTAGTGAACTACATTAAAAAAGGGCTTCTGAGGCTGATTGATAATGACTTACAAGTAGGTTACAAAGGACAATTAAGTGCTACTACAATATCAAACCAATATACGACTGTTGTGAATTGTACTATACCACATGAATCACAAAGTTTCTTGAACATGGTGCTTTGAACAGGGATTCCTCTGATTGATTAATTGCCAATACCCTGAAGAAAAGTCTTGGAAGATGGCTCACATTGTTGGGTAATAATATATTTTCAGATCAGAATATTGGCTTTAAACATAATCATACAATCACAATGTAATAATAATAATAATAATAATAATAATAATAATAATAATAATAATAATAATAAAAATTAAAGTACAAATGTTTTTACTAGAGAACTAGGAAATATGGGGAAAATACACCATAAGCTGCAACAAAAAATAAAATTCAAATGTCAAAAAGTATCAAGCTCAGTTCACTGTATAAGGTTCACTTAACCAGTAATTCCATTTGAAATATTCACTAAACACATAGTATCCAACCCACTACTTTCCACTGGGCCCTGATCAGTCAAAAGCAGAGTTCAACCCTTGCTGGTAGTATCAACAAGCTAAGCTCACCCACATTGTTATTTCACTGCTTTTACTTCTAAGTAATGGAAAATGCAAACAAATGAGAAAGTAGGTGAGTTAAATACCTTTATCTTTCTACCTTACGCATACCATGACAGAAGGAAGTTTCTTTCTATCAAAACTACTTTTCTGTAATGGGAATTTTAGCCAGGAGTGACAGCTTCCTAAACAGACGGACACCAAACAGAAGTAAAAGCATGATAACTTTTTAGAAAAAATCAAACATAAAACAAATAGCTATGGAAAGTATAATTCAAAAAAAAAAAAAAAAAAGGCAGAAGACAAACTTTTCTGAAATGAAAACTCAAAGAAACAGGACGTTTTGTGCAAAACTAATAATGAATCTGCATAAACTAAGTAAGATGCTGAAGATGCATGGGTTAATACAAACTAACTTACTAAAAATGAAGAAAATTCAACATTTTGATCTGAAAGCATTAAAATACTTATTTATACAAGCCTGTTCCCACTTACAGTGAGAGAATGAAGTGAGAGTTTCTATTGTCTATTTGAGTAACTGGCAAATAATTATGGTCGGATTTTTTTGCAATCCAGAAATAATCTCATGAGTACCTGGTGCCCAATTTTGAAAGTCACATTCAAAAGCAATGATTTTATTCTCCATCTATCAATCTGTAAGATCAACTATCAAGTCCATAAAACCATTTGCAGAATTAGGTCCATAACGCCAGATCTCAGAGGTATCAAAGGGCTGGGATGCTATATTCAACGAAAGGCTTGATATGAGAAATATTCTTTATCTGTTCTCTGTACCCCAGCCTAAATGTTTACTATTCTTATTAATAAACTCCAAGTCTAATTTCTTCTGGGTGTATCATCAATGCCCCTAAACTTTTTTCTGTTCTTTTCTAAGTCGCCTAACTGGATGATGATTCTTCAAAATTCTAATTTTCTTGCAGCACTGCATTTACTAAAACTGTCACATCTTTCAGCTCTTTGTAAAGGAAAAAACAATAAAAGAATCCACTTATATTAATAATGAGTTTCTAAATAATAATATTAAATTATCAAAACCAACTTTAGCTATAATGTTTACTGTCAATTCCATTAACAAAATGGATCAGTACATACAGCCTTAACTTACAAACAACCATTACTAAAATCTAAATGATGCAGCATTTACATGTGAGGAATTTCTTTTTGGTGCATTTAATAAGCATAACAGGTTTATGCAATCCCTGAGTAATCTATCAAGATAGGATTCATCAAATTCTAAAAATGGGTTCTGCCTATAAGATGTAGAAAGTGAGAGAATATGTCACACTGCAAATGCTGTTGAAATGTAATTCACCCTCTGAACTTGCCAAGCCACACTCATCAACCTGCTAAGCTGTAGCTAATTCCATATAAAAATGAGACCATAGGCTAGTGCTGCGTGAACAAAAAGACTAAACTGTAAGTGGCAGCCCTCTGCACCATCGATTCATCTGCAACAACCCATCTCATGTCAGGGAAAGATGCTCAGGCATTATTCCCTACCAACACAAGGAAAAAGAGGTAAATAATGTTTTCTAATTAAATTTCAAACGTCATAGTTACTGATATGTGATTACTAACATAAGTGCTTCAATCTCTTCACTGCAGGTTGTTTATGAAAATATCTAGTACAGATATGAAAAGTTGAAATAGTTTATATAGTCTTGACAAAAATGAAAATTTTCGGGAAAAACAGTCATCATGGCAGAAAACTACAACTAACTATTGTGTCCCAAGTACAGTTAATGTTTTAAATGCAAAATTCTGTAAATACACAGAGATCACAAACAAGTGCACAAATGACAAGTGGAATATAAATACTGATATGCCCCTAATGGAAGCAAAATTTATAAATGCTTGTCTCTACCTTATCAATGGCTGTCAACATTGGGGTGTTCATGATAACTATATCTTAGTCTAATGGTACCTGATCTTGCAAAGCTATAAAAGCCAAAATTTGCAGCTTTTCTAATTCAGTGCTACATCAAAGGTCAGGTTTTGTTGATTCTACTTAAGATCTGATACTAATCTCTAGGTTAAACTGGATTCTATCCTTAAAACAATCTTTTTTGCTTTATATGCAGCTTGATACAAAATGTAACAGGAACCAGAAGTAAATAAAATATGCTCATCATAACTAATTAGGTATACAATGTTTAATAGTACACAACAAAAAAAGCACACCATTTTTCTTATATTGAATGATACAGCACAGGCAAACCATGCTCCAATCATGGCCATCTTTGGTGAAAAGAAAATAGGGTATGAGAAAATGAATGAAGAAATTAATTGGAGTTTCTCTGGTGTCTGCAGACATGACTTTTACAGGCAGAAAGGTTACATGAAGCAGGAAAGATAAAAGAAAGAAGTAGCCAGTCTCCACACAAAAACTATGGAATGCAGCTTCCAAACACATGCCATGGGTCCAAAATAATACCCATAAAACAGAGAGCGAGCAGTAACATCACAGTGAACTTCAAAGGGATGGTTGGTGAAAAGTGACACCTAGAGAATTAATAAAACAAAGCTTTCAGTTCAACTCTTACTAAGAAAGGAATAGAAGAACCTCCTTACCCAAGCAACTAAACATGAAATGACTGTTAACAGAAAAATAATTACATCACCCATACAACAACCCCAGCTGTTGAGAAGTAAACTTTGGGATATTGACTATGTAGGGTTTCCGGAAAGACTGGATGCTTTGGTTATGCCCAACATGTTTTATGTAATTGCAGGGTTGAACTGTAGTGTTTCAAAACTGAACTGAAGGAAGCAAGTGACAATTAGTATGTGATGAGTTGGAATGTTGTTTAACACAAAATGAATCTAATAGAGATGCTGCACAAGTCCAAATTACAAGATGAGGTTTATCCAAGGGCAAGAGGGTAAATGTGTATCAGAATGAAATGGAGAGGGGAGAAAAAGTGAGCTGAAGTGTCTAGAGTAGAACCATCAGTATAAGAGCGACCAGGGTTAAAAGTTGATGAAGGGTCATTCAAGAAAAGAAGAGAGAGTAAGTGATAGGACAGAATGCTGTGGGACACCACTGCTGAGAGGAATGACAAGGATTGACAAGATAAAGGACACCACTGCTGAGAGGAATGACAAGGATTGACAAGATAAAGGCAATGTATCAAAGACTTGAGCTAAGCCGAAGAGCCAAAGAAAATGAAGTTCAGCAAGCAAAACCTAATGACACGCCATGTCAAAAATTTTGAATGTGTCAAGGGCCTTGTTAAAAGATTTACTAAAATCTATGAAAGAGGATGAAAAGAGGCGAGTCCCACTGGAGATACCACCAAAATATGTTGCACTGCTGAAGACATATTGATGACCAGAAAGAAGGAAATGAGATTCTGAGTGTCTGAGAAGGTGGGAGATAAGGAGGGTATCAAAATCTTTGGAAATATCAGTAAAGAGCCATAGTTGTAAGGGTTAAAATCACTGTCTTTCTCAAGGATGGGCTGCACTTAGGCAAGCTTCCAAAGAGAAGTCAAGGTTTTTACAAAGAGATGAAAGAGGCAAGCAGTGATGAGCGCTAGCTCATAGGTGCTCCCTTAGAGCTTGAGGAATTATGACATCGAGGACCATATGTCTTGCCCACATGAAGCTGGAGAGTTCTCATAAGACCTTGCAATATCTAATGCTAAACCACGAGACTAAGAAAATCTATCTGCAAATGACCCATCAAACCTCATCCATAATTTCAAAACTTAGTTACTGAAATGATATGGACTATGGATTGACAAATACCAGTGATTATTATTGTACAGTTTCTACTCAGGGTCCAAAATTTTCCAGCCAATATCTGTGATAGCTTAAATGCTATCAAATATTATGAACATCCCAAATATACAGAGCTACAGCCTTGCAGAACCACATCCTCCGTTACATTCATTTTGTAAAGTTACCTCATCATCAAATACAGGTGGAGGTGGAGTGAGACCTTCCTCTAGTGGGGCAGGGGTAGTTGTAGGAGGGGTGAACATTCTTTTGTCCATAAGATACACCGGTCGCATCATTAGCCATCCTGATGTAATGAAGGTTTCCAATGACATGCTATCTTCCTGTTTCAGGTAGAACTGTTGAGGGAAAGTAAAAACCTGTTTTATGGATGGCTTCTTAGGACATACTTTTTTTCCTTTACAAATAGTTCTTAATGGAAGACATTAATAAATCTCACCACTTTAACTTCCAACAAACACATCAATATTACAGCACAGTGATTCACGCTGGACTTCTGCTTTATGTCACAATCTTGGCATGAGTGTGGAGATTCTTCTCCATCAATCAAGTCTCCAGTATCCCCTTACTCTATCCTACCACCTTACCTTAAGTCTATATGTAAATCTCAGTTCTTAATCTCTTACTACATTACAGTTTCTCATTCTTTCTAATACCTTCTGGGATCTTTGGAACTCTTTCCATATAGCCTGAAAAAACAAATTCATTAACTGTATGAATGAAAGAATGTAGGTTTTTAAGAATGTAAAACCATTTCCTAACTGAAGGCTGAGCCTTATGAGCATTTGAAAGGTCACTTGCATGTGGGGGTTAAAATAGTAAATTTAAGCCTAAAAATGAGTTGAATGCTTGTTTACAGTGGCTCAAGCAACCATACGGAAAATCTCTCAGGCCTAAGATATCACACTGCAGGTGATGTAGTGGACTACACAAATCATCTACTGATCACTGGCATCTGCTTCAGGACTGTCATTGTTCAGAATCATGAAATGGCTCTTCAAAAAGAAAAACGGGAAGGACGGAAAGGAAAAGTAAATGGATGCTCAAATGGTTCAGCCTTCAGTTGACAAATTGATTTTTAATCTTCAAAACCTACATACTGCACATACAGACAAGAGCCCTAAGAGCACCATCATATAAAAGGAGAGACAAGAAACAAAATAAAGAGTTCAACCTTACTGCTGAATTGCCTTCCACTCTAGAGCTTTGGAAAAGTCTCATGGGAAATCACATAACAGATATCTTTCTTTAGCAAGAACCTGAGCAGCGTAGCATATCTACCCAGTGGACGAAGGTGTCCCTGCTCTTTACACCAACCTGTGAACTTGGGGCCTAAGACTTAACATCTCTGGGAATATTGCCCAAGACATGACAAAACTGCAGGTTCAGCTGAATAACTGCTTACCATATATATTTAAGCAGAGTACTTTGTACCTGATATCAAGGCATCTAATTCTTCTTTATTTTTTAATTTGAGCAAATTCATAACAATTACTCAATTCTTTGAGAGCCTAAAATGCAGTAACAGCCACAGGTCAAACATCATACCTGCATACCTGAGAGCTGTCACCGTTTAAAACACTTGCACACATTTAAGAACAATATATCAAACCACAGTTATATGTCATAAGGAGGAACACAGTGAAAGCAGTCCCCAAAAGAAAGTACAGTGAGTTTATCACAAAAATAGTAAAAGTAGGGGTTAGCACCACTGGCCTATCTTAAGTCATCTGCTGCATCAACAGCCATGGTCACTAGAGGCCAACAGCACCATGAGAGTAAAACAGTGAGCCTCAGCCAAGAAAAACAACAAATGTAACCATGGCAGCACCTGTGCTTGCTAATCATCCCTCCACATTTAAGGTTCATATATTTCCTCTGGAATACTGCAGGTACTTTCGAGTAATATTTCCACTAAAGGTGATATACCTCCATTAAACATCAAAATGTCTAAATCATGTCAAAAGGAAAAACGCACCCAAAACAGAACATATTGGCTTAGCAAACCAAAACAAGACTCATCACTGCTTTGTTGTGGCAAGTAACATCACTATGGATAGCTGATGTCAGCTATGTCTAGATCCATAGCATTCCTAAGAATAAACAGAATAAAGTATGTAAAACAGGCATCTTTTATATTTACACGAAATAAAAATGTGACAGATCAAACACTGAGAGGAACAGGTACCACGGAGATAACAAGCAATACATCAGGTCACAGCCAGTCAAATAAGTGAAATGGCTGGGGCCTTGATGTCTTCTGCTATGTCACTTATGCTGTGACAAAACAGAGCTTGGCAGGCTCCTCTAATGTTAATTTAGTCAATGTGAATAAGCAATCATTGACCTAATATGCTTTATGTTCATTGAAGGTAAATTGAAGATTTACCCATTTCAGTGGGTAAAACATGTTTTAAGCCCTCACATGCAAGTGTTCCCCATGTACTCTTAGGGCTCTGGTTGAGTGGGAGAAAAATTAAATTGTAAAGACCAGTTATATACAACACGGGGAAGATTCATAAACTTACCCTTGCTTCTTCCTCAGAAACCTGCCCATCCCTATTTGTGTCAAATGTCTGGCGAGACTGCAGTTCTTCAACTGTTAGGACTCCATCACCATTATTATCAATGTGAGCAAAAGCTTCCCTAGCCTCAGCCTCATCCTTTGCCTTCTTATCGGCATCAATTTTTGCCTTCCTCTCTTCTTCAACGGCTTGGTATTTCTCCAATGCTATTTTTTCTGGTTCTTCTGCAGTCTTCTTGACCTCTTCTTTTTCATTGCGAACAGCTTCTGCTTCCTCCTTCTCCTTCTTTAATTCTTCTATCTTACCCTAAAAACAGATTCAAGTCTTAACATCAAGTAAGTGATTATGTAAATATTAATCTTTTTAATGCTTTTTCAAACTATATTTTGCTCATTTTGTTCACAATCATCAAACCTTCAGAGTAAAACTAGTAAAACTATCTATTCAACTCCCATAAAATAACCCGATGAAGCACATTACAGCTCCATAAAAATCAATACATATTCCTATGAGGATTGACAATAAACGTACCAATTATGCATACAAAGATTAACCACAGATGCATAAACTTCCACTGTAGTACAAGATTAAGCCTAATTTTTCAAGCATCATTTTCCTAAATGCCCTCAAATCTCAGCAACTTGATTGCTGAGTCTATCCTCACCACAGTGGGTTCTCTCCCTCTCTATCTCTCATACTCCCTACCATACTATTATAAATCTTCATTTGTCATGAATCCTAATTCCCTTATCTTCTTCATGTGATTCTAGCCGTACAAATTCATAAAGCCACACTTCTTCCTCAACTTTAATTTCACTCAATCTGTTTCAAAGCTCAAATCATACTGTGCAACTTAACAGCCACTGTTATTTACATTAATTATGCATAAGCATTATGTGAAAATATCTATCTCTGGCAAAGAATGAAGAAACTTTGTACCTTAAGGGGTACAGTTTCTTCATTGTCTGCCAGAGCTGATTTACCACAGTAGCCCTAACACATGAAGTACTTCTAACCCAAAATAATGACATACAGTACTTTTACCAAATAACCCTAAACTTCCTCATGAAGTGCCACTGAAAAATAAGCCACCACAAACCATATCCCTACACAGGACAGCTATGAAAATCCTATAGATCAACACTAAAACATTCCACACCCATTTTTTCAATCCCAATGACAACCTCAGTTCAAACCTTTACAATATCTGTCAACTGGAACTGATAACATATCAAAATTCTCTATAATTATAAACTCTCCGGTCCAAATGTGATTACAAACACTTACAGATACCTTAACCAATCTGGGTTACAGAATAAAATCTCAAAGAAGTAGACACTAACTAATGGTGTAACTGTCCTGAAATCCTCAAAACCACCCAACTCCCCAATCTCCCATCACCCTATATAGCTGCAGTCATCAGAATGCAAAATCCCTGAAAAATTGATCCATAACAAAATCAACCAAAATACCCACTTTCACCCAAAGAGCAAATCTATAGACCCAGTCAATCCCTAGAGCAGTGCACACATACCTTACATAACGCTTCCTAGATGGCCTCAACCAATCACACCCCCAATCCAACACAGTACTGGTAGCAATAAATATTATCAAAGTAACTGACGCCATCCTCACAAAACCAGATTTCTGAGGCCATCTTTCAGTAATAAAAAATTGTTATCAAACTTCACTGCTGTCTGCCAAGCCATGGTTATTCTAAATGGATTCATCTCCAAAATCCTCAAGATCCACAATGAAACTTCATAGGTCATACTTAATTCTCCTACCTTTTTAAATCTCTTCTTACATGATATCCCATCACACTGGCTAACAAACATGAATTTCCCGACTTCTAAAGTCACGAGAACTGAGTTCCTAAAGAGTGCGAATGAAAACAGCAGGTAGCTAAACTAACAATTACTTAAGCTACATCACTGTATCTGATTGTGGCAGGTTTATTTATGAACACCAACCTCAGCCTCCTTTTTTATTTTACGCCCATCTTCAATCATTGACTGTCGCAGGTGATATCCTTTCATTCTTTCTTCTCGCTGTTTGGCTGCTTCTTCTCGTGCTGCCCGACCTAACTCACGACAGGTATCAACACAGTTGGAGCTAGAAGCATATTCATCTGAAGCATCACAACAATCACATACACCATCGTTGACTCTTGAGGACGGAATGTTCAGAGGAACGTGGCCAGCATTGGTACAGTGGAAGAACCCTGACATTAAAATATTTCTTTAATGCCCAGACCATAAATAATACTTAAAGAAAAATAGGAAGAGCATATTAAAATTTAGCAAATTAGATATCATGAAAATTTTTATCGTATAAAAATGTACTGCCTGAAAATCTTCATTAAACTTTGCATGGACATGCTGGAGAAAGAAGCATGCATATATGCAAATCAAATTGGAATACAACACCTTCAAAATCTTACCATTAGGGCATGCAGCAGTTCCAGGTTCATCACTACCATCTTGACAGTCACAATAATCATCGTTTACATAGGAGAATGGAATAGTCCCAGAACCATCAAGGCAATTAAAGTCTCGTGTTGGATCATAAAATGATGCCTCTGAAATGGTAATCTTCATGTGACATCCATTTGTCTAAAAATAATTGCAGGAAAATCGGAAAAAAATCTATGATTCATGAGCGTGACATGTGTTCAATACAAATGGGCAACCTTAATTAGCACCTACAGTTTAATGTGTAAATCATCTTCATGATATTAAGCAATCAAGGTTATGGTGAGTTGGGGCAAACTTGTATTAGATCATCAACTTCCAACAGATAGCTAAACCCAAAGAATGTCATGTTATTCTAATCCTACAAAAAAAAAAAAAAAATACTGCAGTGGGGAGGGCTAGGAAGATCAAGGAAAATGTGGGGATCAATTATGCAAATGTAAAACATGTCTAGAAATCAGATGCCCCTAACAAGTCGGGAAAAGTCTTTAATGTGCTAAGTTCCACCTAACACATCTTTACAAGTTTAACTGTACTAAGGAGACCATGACAACATAAACAAACCTGCACTAAAACACTGAAAAAGGAGTATATTATGTCCTACAGAGAACAAAACGTTTGGTTTACACAAGTGCTCTATATCTTTTACTTCTGTTTAACATTATGTAATTACTCCTTAAAAGCTCTGCCCATTTACGTAATGAAATATGGAAAAAATCAATCTATAATACTAAAGGACTGTCTAAAATTATGGTTCTAACTGTAAATTTGTATAATACCATTATCAATAGTTTAGATACAATTGGCACGGGTTAATCATGCATTTACACTTGCATAGAGGACAAGGACACATAATCTTATTATAGAAAATACTTAAATAAAAGGTAATTCGAAGTCTCACAAGACAGTAATGTAATTCACCACTTCCTCCTCCTCCTCCATGAAAGATAACGGGCAAGAATTACCTCGTCCTAATTACACGTGGCAACAATCTGCCGCTGAATCACTCTCAGTGACTAGGTCATCATCCCACTGTAACCAGGACTGTCTCTAAATGAACCATGCACATGACAGACGATGCCTAACCCACATGAAGATCATGGGGACAGGTGACATCCGTCAAACCCTGAGACGAAGGTGTACCCTTAAAAAATGAAAAAGGTGCCATAACTCACTGGATAGCACCACCCCTCGTGGTCTGAGCACCTCGGCCGCCCTGACCACCGCCCCAGACACCACACAGAATAAAGAGAAGGCTAAAACGCTCTTCATGTCGCCCTTGGAAGCAGAGAGGGAGTCTCACATGCACACACCGGCGCCACTAAGACACAGACATCAGCTGGCCCGCTTGTGTTTACGTCGCGCTGGATCTCGGCCATTGGCTGGTGACATCATCACAGAGAACGGACCGCCGTTTTCTGTTACGATGAGGGTGACCACTCCTTTTTCTAAGGTTTCTTCCATTATATCTGTTTTCCTTTTACTTGCTTATATCCCCACTTTGTGCGAGGAGGCTTGTTGGGTGGGAGGATCATAAGTGTCATTTGCATACATACAAGAGTCCAGAAGAGATGTATGATTTGTGGAAACCAAAGCCAAGCCCCATTAACTTCTCTGTGATCTCGGCTTATGTAATTTTCTGTTCGCAAATACACTGCATAAGCCAATAGATATTTAAGGAAAGGAGTGATATGATCACCCCTTTCCTTTTCCCTTTAAGACTGGGACTGAATGATAAGGAGGAGGGTATTACATGGATGATAATGAGAATTTCCAATGAGAAGAGGGATAGGAAGTCAGAGTGATAAGGACTTAGAACATGAATGCCAAACCTAATACAAGTCACTAGAACCTAATGAAACAAGAAGAATAAAATAAAGACATGTACCATATGTTGTTATCAAGCCTTATCACTTGCATTGAACGTTTTTCAGCGTAACCCTAACCATAAACTTTTTTTCTGCAATATCAGATATAGGTAACAATATTTCTCTTACTTATAGCAAACTTTTTCCTCTGTATATGATTAACAGTGATCCCAAACAAAATTTTCTTCAATGATTATAAATCTTTAATTAAAACAATAATGTTTCAGCTGGCAGCAATAACAGTACGATATACATATGCAATTAGAGAACACAAGAAAATACCTACTATTTCTAAGATGTTCCCAAGTTTTACAACATCGCAATAACACCTTGTACACCGATGATAATGTTTCTACACTGCATAAGGCCAAAGGTAGCTCCAAGATTTTGAGAGCCTACGTAAAGTAAGGTTATGAAGTTTAGAAAGGGAGTGACAGAGGCTAATAGGAGTGAGTATGAATGAGGAGAACCTCGAAGAAGTGGAGTATCTTAGATACATGAGAGTGAACATGGCAAGGGATTAAGTGTTGGGAGCTTAAATTAAACCATATGGTGGGTGATGGGGCTAAGGTCCTGGGCACATTGAGGAGTGTGTAGATAAGTTCACTGTCTACGAGGGCCAAAAATATCTACGTCTGATGGTGCAGTTGTCCCAACAGTGATTTGCAAGGCGCAAGCCATAGATTACAAAATACATTAGAGGGTGGATGTACTGGAAATGAAATGCTTGAGGACGATATGTGGCTGTGAGGAGAGCTAATCAATTAAGGCATGACAGTAAGAGAAAAGGTGAGTTAGTTAGAAGTGTGCGTGAGAAAGCTGAAGTGGGTGTAATGAAATGGTTTGGACATAGGGAGAAGATGACGAAGAGGGTATACAGATAGGTCGGAGGGGATAAGAACAGGTAAGCCAAGGAGGTGGAAGTTAGATCGAGTATTCAGGGCCTCAATATGGAGGAAGGTATAAAGCGTCCACAGAATACAGCGAATTGGATCGATATGGTATACATGGAGCGAAGTACCAATGGACTGAACCAAAGCAAATGAAGTTCATGCTTGGCTCCGATCTCTCTTCTCAGGCTACACCAGTGGTTATAATATTGAATTTCACAATATGTTGCCATATTCCTTTATTTTCCAGCTCCCTAAATCATAGGTCTATCTACGTCTCTGTAAATCTCAACAGGAAAATTTAAAAATTAAGTACCTGTGACCCTTCCGGATATTTGACTTTCTCCTCCACTATATGGCAGTCTTCCAGCAATGAATCATATAAGAGAATATAAAGACAATGCTTTATATACCATTTGCTATCTTTCACTTATATGACCCTAGGCGTAGTCTATAGTCCCATTGGTAAAAAGTTGATTAATAATAAGGTATCTCCTATAAATGAAGCCTCGTTTTTCTTCTTTCATACATTTCATGGGTAACTCCTGCTTTTTAGATCAAATACGAGGCTATTCAAGTATTTTGCATATATATATATATATATATATATATATATATATATATATATATATATATATATATATATATATATATATATATATATATATGAACAAGCTGCCTTGTAAAGAGGTATACACATTCAATTAGGTACACTTTTTTCTTTTCTTTCGCATTCTTCTGTTACACTGTGCATACAGAATCTTGGTCCATTACAAAAGTTCTCCATCATTATCAGAATCAGAAATACGATTCCCATTCCATTTCAAGGTCAACTTTATGTACATAAACCTGTCTTTTCCTTCCAGCAATCTTGCTTTGCCAACAGCGTCTGTTAATGTGTTCCCAGTGCTGAGATTTCATACCACAAGGGCCCACAGTCCACTAGTCTTCTGCGAGATGTTTGGGGGAAAAAAAATCATATTTTCATAGCTATTGAAGAATCTCTCACGTCCATGAGGAATTACGACGAACGGGAGCATTATATTTGTGGTTCGACTGACGAACCTGATCATTCTCGCTGGCAGTATAATAATAATAAATGTAATAATAATAATAATAGTAATAATAATAATAATAATAATAACAATAATAATAATAATAATAATAATGATAATGATAATAATAATAATGATAATAATAATAATAATAATAATAATAATAATAATAATAATAATAATAATAATAATAAAAATAATAATAATAATAATAATAATAATAATAATAATAATGATAATAATAATAAGACGTGTAACTCCTTTCCAAATCAGGCAATCAGGACCATCCAAGTATTTCAGTTTTTTCTACATATACTTTGCCGTCTTATTAGTCCTGAATTCCTTTAAGTGTTACATGTTTTACCTTTGTCGAGTGTCAAATGTCATGTCTTATATTCTGGCAAGATTTACATAGAAAAAGACTAAACTCTCATCTTGATATTCAACTCTGTATCAAATACATGCAAAAAAATCACAAACTTAATCACCTATATTTAATTTGATTAAAAATCTCTGCCACAAATTATTCGCACTTTCCAGCCAAATTTTCGTGTACATATATTGTTTCAGATGACATACACTTCGTCTTCCATTAGTTTATGGGTTACAAATATATTTTTTCCTGTAAGTTACAGGCTGTAACCTGCCATTAATGCAATGACGGCATCATCTCTCGCCACCATGGAGGTGGCTGGTAAACTCCTGGCTGTACCTGCCTCGCCCCAGCTGTGGTAAATGTTTGGAATAGAGTCAGGTCGCGTTTAAACACTTGCTCCCCTACTACGCCTTCAGTAGCTGGAGGAGCGATGGTGGTCGGTTCGCAACGCCGCTCCTGACGGCGACGCAGTCACTCCACAACAATTATTTCGTCAAGACTTCTTCCATCTCAAGCGGCCATCTTAGAGATACACATTTTCCTCAAATTAGACATTAGTTTTCTAGCCGTCATCTCAGTAGATATCAGATATGTTAAGCTTGCAATAAAGCCTTTATTTCTTCCTTTTATCAATAAAAAGGAACGGTATATCAAACTAGATCATTAAATCGAGTATTATTGCATGGAGGTGAGGCAAGTTGCGGGTGCAAGAAGCTGGGTAAGGGAGGCCCCACGTCTGGGGCAGGTAGGTAAGGGAGGCCCCACGTCTGGGGCAGGTAGGTAGGTAGGTAAAGGTGACTCAGGCCCCTGGCTGTAACCCGTCACTCGCTAATTTATCAAGCAGTCTGCGGCCACGATGAAAACGAGGAGGGAGGCCCCTCGCGCGCACTGGGTCCTGGGGAATGTTGGCCATTTTTATTACGTAGGTGGTGGCCGCGCGTGGCAACGCACTAGGCGTCTTATATATATATATATATATATATATATATATATATATATATATATATATATATATATATATATATATATATATATTCCCTGGGGATAGGGGAGAAAGAATATTTCCCACGTATTCCCTGCGTGTCGTAGAAGGCGACTAAAAGGGAAGGGAGCGGGGGGCTGGAGATCCTCCCCTCTCGTTTTTTTTTTTTTTTTTTTTTTTTTTCCAAAAGAAGGAACAGAGAAGAGGGCCAGGTGAGGATATTCCCTCAAAGGCCCAGTCCTCTGTTCTTAACGCTACCTCGCTATCGCGGGAAATGGCGAATAGTATGAAAAAAAAAAAAAAAAAAAAAAAAAAGAATATATATATATATATATATATATATATATATATATATATATATATATATATATATATATATATATATATATTGGGCAATCACGTGTTTACCAAATGGCGTCCTAGCTACGTCTCTTCGTTGTATATCAGCTGACTTATATTTCTTTCTTTTATCTCCCCTGATGTGATTATCACACGAAAGTGCACTTGGGAACTTATTGTGTTTCATAATTCCCCGTGGACTTACAGGAGTATATCCCTGGGGATAGGGGAGAAAGAATACTTCCCACGTATTCTCTGCGTGTCGTAAAAGGCGACTAAAAGGGGAGGGAGCGGGGGGCTGGAAATCCTCCCCTCTCATTTTTGATTTTCCAAAGGAAAGAACAGAGAAGGGGGCCAAGTGGGGATTTCCCTCAAAGGCTCAGTCCTCTGTTCCTAAAGCTACCTCGCTAACGCGGGAAATGGCGAATAGTATGAATATATATATATATATATATATATATATATATATATATATATATATATATATATATATATATATATATATATAATCAGACAGGGTTTTTTTTTCGAGAATCTTGGCTCAAGGTCGCTGTAGGCCTTACTGACGTCAAGAAGCTGAGGGTTGGGTTGGTTGCGGGTGGATGTTATGATAATGGGGTACGCCACTCTAACGTCTTGTGAAAGAAAAAAAAAATCTTTACATGTGGCGAAACGATTTTGTGTGGGAAAAAGAATAAGAATAAGAAGAGAGAGAAGAAAACTATTAGAAAGGCAGTAGTTAAGTTCCCATATCAATGACTATCATATCGATTCGTTATATCAAAAAAAGACAAAGAAAAAATATATCTACCGACAGTGATTACACTGCAGAATGTTAAATCATATAAGGTTGAAAGTGTCTTGGAGATGTTATCGTCGCTTCTCTTTCATATCTTACGAAGAAAATAGATCTAAAGCGAGAAACCTAGCCGATCCTAACCTAATATAGCGCCTACCTTAGCCTAGCCGGTATCCTAGTCTATGAATTATTTCTGCTACGAATGATAACACCAGATTTTTTTTTCCTTCGTGTTATACCTTATGTTCTTCAGTGTTCTTCAACCTTGCTCAAAGTATTTCCTTGTGGTTTTCCTTCCTTAGCCTTTTGTATTTCATGTGTATTTCCAACTTATCTTTAATCTTTCCCATAGCATGTCTTCTTAACTAACCCGTAACCCTCCTATTTTGTAACACCTTTCCTAATAATATTCTTCCATGTTCTTCCACCTTATCTCGTGTTCTCCCCTCACCTATAAGTTAATCCTTTTTTCTCTAATCTTACGCCTAACCTACTCCATATTCTTACATGTTACCTTATAATCTTCTGTTCTTTCAACTTATCTATATAATTCCCATGTTCTAGATAGCCTATATACTTCCATTTTCTTTACGTGCCCCCCTCCATTGTATGGGGGGATCCTTGGCTTCATCTTCACCTTACCTCCTCAGCCCCCCTTCCCCTTCCCGCTCGCCCGTCATCGCCTGCACCCCGTGCTCCACACGTAAACATTACCAAGAGTTTTCTCTCTTAACCGCCTAATTAACGACGGTCTATAGTTTGCCCAGGGCGCCCTTATCAAGACTGTTTTCCTCACACACACACACACACACACATGCTGCTTCGATATGCGGACATTTTTCTTACAGTAAAGCGAACATTAGTCGCATATCACAGTCTATATACTTCCATCTCTTTAAGTGTCAACAATGGAGTGTTGCAAGGTTTGTGTTCTGGGACCACTAGTCTTCTTGAAAAAGGGTTGGATTCCTACTATCCACGTTTGCGGATGATGCCAGGGTCACGAGGGAGAGGATAGGAAAACGAGATGGATTGCATCTTCAGCTTACAAGGGGACCTAGACAAACTTCAAAGTTGATCCGTTGGATGGTTGATCACACTCAACCCCAGTGGACAGAGAGGTATTAGGTTGGAATACAGTGAAAGTAGGTCTTTAAATATGTATCATTTAGCGGGAAATAAGATGCAGGAATCTGTATGCTAGGGACTTGGGGACAGACATCTTCCCTACCCTGTTGCCAGAGTCTGGCGTTAGGAGACTAATGAAGGAAGCAAATATCAAAGTAGCATTCAAGTACATGGATTACAAAATATTCAGAAAGCTCTTTACACTCTAAATTAAGCCAAAACAAGAGTACGCTTCTCACGTTTGGTCATCACATTCAAGAAAACACAAATAACGAATAGAGAGGTCCAGAGATGGGCAACAAAGATGATATTAAAATAAATTGAGTAATAGGTTAAAGTTAGAGGCCTTGATATTGTATACCACGTCAGACGTGTTAAAAAGAAGAACAACTTTTAAGTTTTCAAACTAAATCTGACGAAAGGTGAAGAAATCTTTGAGGGATGCAAGGACAGAACGACCAGAGGCCACAACATGAAATTAAACAAGAATCTTAAAAACGTTAAAAAAGTACTTTTGTGGCATCAGGCTCGTTGATCAATGGGATTAATCTAATAATGAAATAATGAATGCGGACAAGCCATAATTTACCACATCAAGAGACTACGCCAGCTATGGCAGTTTGCCGTGTTCAAATGGAAATCCTTGAAAGGAGGGGGGGATGGAAATAAGAAAGTAACCCCTTCCTATATTTTTAGAAAACGAGCTCACGAGTAATATCTTTAAGGGTAGACATTAATAATGTGGCGATCGATGCCTCAACCATCAACAACACGATCCCTTGTTCCCTTGTTTACCAGCCTCACAAGTATCGGCACATATACACGAATCATGTCCTAATTAACCTTCACAAGTGAAAAAAGAAGTCTAGAGTGTAGGGGAATATAAAATAAGCAGGATGGGGTTCAATTCTAGTATATATATATATATATATATATATATATATATATATATATATATATATATATATATATATATATATATATATATATATGAAAAGCCTTGGACAGGGGAATGAAGGAGACAAGAAAATGGCTAAGTAGGTCAAGACATGAAGGAAAAAAGAATAGGTACAGAATATGGAAAAGGGCAAGAGTGACAAGGGAGGGGCAAAGACGACTGGCAATACAGTTCAAATACCAAGATAAATGTTGATAGGAATGATGATATAGAACACATGGTGGATAGGCTGATGTATCAGAAGATAAGAATGGGTATCAGAGGGCAAGAGAGGAGTGAACGGGGCAAGCACAGAGCAGAGAAAGGGCAGGAGATGGCAGCAAACCTCGAGAAACGTAGGAAAAGAACGAGGGAGTGAGTAATGAAAGAGAAAGAAGAGCCAAACAAGGACAAGGATGGGAGAGAGGTGCAAGGGGGGGGGGGGGGAGCAAAGGGGGCAGGAGGAAGGGCGAGAGATACACAGAGAGGGCAAGTGGCTGGGTAGGAGGCAAGGGTTGGTATGACTCACACCCTTCCCATACCTGAACTATTCCTAGCTTACAACCCCTGACGTCACGCCCCACGGGGGTGGGGTGGGGGTGGGGGGGGATATTACATGCAACGAAAGTGAAACAAGAAAAAGTGGGGGGGGGAGGGGGCAGGGGGGGGGGGCAGAAAAAAGGAAGACGAACTGAAAATGAAACTGGGAATCAAATAGGGGTTAAGGTGACGAAATAGGGGAGATGAAATAGGGAAAGGTTACCTGGTGTAATTGAGAAGAAATGCGGGGAAGTGAAAAACTGGGAAGAGAAATGAAGTGACATATACATGATACAGGAGTCAGTATAGATATACAGAGGCCAGTTGGTGGAATGAAAACGGAACGGGTTTACAACAGAATTGGGAAGTAAGGATGATGGGAAAAAAGAAAGACATGAAAATTGGCTGAAACAGAAGAGAGAAACTAAAGATGAAACAAACGAGGTGAAACGCTCAAGAACTGGGACTGAAACAAGTATGGAAATATAACGAAGCACATTAAAACGAAGGACCAACAGATGAAAAGGAATAAGGAACTGTAAAAGGAGAGGCACGAATCAGGAAGACTTCAACGAAATCAAATCAAGAACTGTATCCACAAAACACATTGGTGAGGAAAGGATAAGTTCATACACATCTGTGAGACAAAACAAGAAAGAGAGGATCACGATTTAAGGCTGGAAAATAAATCATTAACCTCTGGCACTTTCAGAGGTTCTGTTTACGGGTCGAGTTAGGGAACCTTCAGGTAAAGGTAAGGGGAGTCTTTTCTTTCCTACGCCTTGGCAGCAGTTGGAGGCTCTCGTTACGGAGAAAAACCCCACATCATGGCCAGGCATTAAGTGCATAAAAAGGGTTAGAAAGAAAAGGAGAATGAGAAATATTCCAAGACGTTTGGAGAAGAGGAACTTGCGCGAAGGGGAACAGGCTAGAGTTTGTCAAGAAAAACATGAGTGGAGGAAGACCTACATGAGAAACAGATGTCACAACGGCCCATCCTCGACTTACCAACGTCCACATGGTAATTAAGTGACACAGTAGACTACTGGGTCTAACTAACGGCGAGGGGGGGGGGAACACAAGCAGACAGTTCTCGGGTTCAAAAACCAAATTAATACCCACAGAAAACACAGAAAGTGAACTAACACTGTGGCTTTGGGCAAGTGGCATGAATTTCAAGGTTAGGTTGGGAAAGCATATAAGTCGGATTGCTTTGGACTCGACTTCGAGTGGTATATAGAATCAGAACCTCACCTGGTGTGGATCAACACTCCAAACAAGGAAGGATCAATCCTTTGTATAATCTGAGAAAAGAATCTACGGCGTTACAACAGGACTCCCAGTTTCGTAGAGACAGACATCACGATCTGTGTCACATGGGGTTTCTCTGACAGGTTAGGGGATACAGTGATATAAAACAGGTCTATTACGTTGAATGGTGGAATTACAGATCCGTCAGAAGAGATGGGAAAGTTGGGGAGGATTCTATACAAAAGGGCGGAAACTGGGTGTTAGTGGCATTAAACGTATGAGGGTTGCGTCTGCCCCACTGGAAGATCTTGTCTGAGTTGATTGAGGAAGTTATGACGGGAAGGGAAGCAGATCGAGCAAGGGAGTAGAGGAATGTAGTTCTGAGTCATGAGTGCACCTGGCTATTCCTGTTGACGAGAGGAAAAAAAAGTAATCATTGATGAAACGGAAGAAGAACGTAGGAGACAGGATAGAATCCTAGGGGGACACCGCTGGTGATAAGGGAAGCAGGAACAGGTTGATTCATCATCAAGGAAATACATTAGCCTGGGAAGGAGATAGACATGAGAGGACAGAGTGAGGGAGGAAAGCCGAAAAAAATGAGGAAGTTTGGAGATAAGACAAAGTAATTGACATGAAGTTTAAGGAAAGTATAAGACTGTGTTACGTAATACAATATAACATATAAACTCTCAAGGTCAAGCTCTGATTTTCGTCAACGAATGACACCAATTTCTTCCACCTTCGACTCCCAGCAACTCTTGCAGGCCTCAGCTCAACCAAGGCAAGGTGTGTGCTTGGGTTCCTGCAGTCAACTGCTTTATCAACAGGACGGTAATTCTGCCAGGCATGGTGTCAGCTGGACAAGTCCCCGCGTAAGGGCTGACCACAACCGAACCAAGGTGTGGTATATGACTTCGAGGTCAAGAGGTGAAAACCCAATGTCATCTGTGTCGATTTTCTGACACCAGGAGGGTATGTAAGCAACTCAGGTGAGTTCAATCGACAGCAAACATCTGCCACGGATAACAATGCACTCTACGTATGTTTATTTGCTGTAAACATTGTGAAACAACACTATTCCTCTTAAGCAAAAATGAAAATGTCGTGGGATGCATATCTTGCTCCCTAGATGTCGGGGAACGCTTATCTCAATAAACATACACAAAAAAGAATGACATGTTATCCTCATCTCATTCCAAAGCCAAGATTATAAACGCCTACGAAGCGCCACTAACTGGCGTCGTGAAACTCACATTGGCTGAGGAAATTCATTCTCTCCAAGTGATTTACAACGTTCTTAGCCACATCTTCCACCGAAAAGAACCACAAATTAGTCAACAGTATACTTAATGAGCCAGCTTGGGTCAGCACTTGGTAGCCAGATCCCAGCGCAGTGCAATCATCAGCTTTGTTTACATCGTGGCCGACGTGTGTATATGCTCCTTCCGGGGCACCGCCGCCACCACACAGCTGACGCCCCTCTGTGTATGCTTCTTGCAGGGCTACCAACGTCTTCCCCCCTCGCGTCGCAGATATCAATACACGATTTACTACGAACAATTTACAGTGAACTAACATTCCTCCTTTGTAAGCAAATTGTTTATTGTAGGTTTAAGCTTTTATTTACGTCTAATTCGTCCTACCCAGGCAGGGAAAAGACGGTTCTTAAGGGGCAAAAGTGCATCAATTTCCTGTTTTGCTTACACTAAGAAGAGAATGTTACACAGAACAGTAAACACTGTATCACACTGAGGGAGCAGGTGCAAGGTTAATGTGGCTCGTACTCACAAACGCTGTAAATTGTGAAATAAAGTCACGAATCCAGAGTACTGTACTGATGAAATTAAATAGTATGAATACTGTTTGTGTGTTACCAGGGGAGAATTTCATAATAAATAAATAAATAAATATATATATATATATATATATATATATATATATATATATATATATATATATATATATATATACATTATCCCTGGGGATAGGGGAGAAAGAATACTTCCCACGTATTCCCTGCGTGTCGTAGAAGGCGACTAAAAGGGGAGGGAGCGGGGGGCTGGAAATCCTCCCCTCTCGTTTTGAATTTTCCAAAAGAAGGAACAGTGAAGGGGCCAAGTGAGGATGTTCCCTCAAAGGCTCAGCCCTCTGTTCCTAACGCTACCTCACTAACGCGGGAAATGGCGAGCAGTATGAAAAAAAATGAAAGAAAAAACATATTTGTAAGTTTTATGAAAAAACATATGACGCTACGAAATCCACGAGACGTGTTTTAAATAGTAATTTACGTATTCATAATTATATAATATATCCTCATTTGATTATCACTTTTATCATTTAAGATATCTAAGTTAAATTATATATTATATAATCTGACAGAGTTATGTAAGTTAATATAATACTGTATGGTATATAATATACCATTATTGACATATACGCTAATATAAGAAAGTATGATATATATAACTCATTTAATCTAACACTTTATGATTTATAACATCGTATGATATATAATATATAATATCAATATAACAATGTCTGATACATTTCAGTTAATATAACATTATATGATGTATGATTTAACAAAACGTATATTTTAAGTCAATTATTACATCATATGATATGTAATTTAACAAAACATTAATTCTAATTAGAAATTATATAAAAACGGAACTTGATAATGTCAAAAATGAGAAGTCTCCTTCTCCATACGATTATGACCCTAAGTTCCCCCTTGTATTGAGGCGATTTTACGAAACCTCTCTTTGTTAACTTGTTTTTTTCCGCCGTGCCATTATCACCCTTCTGTAACGATGCCGGAAAGGTGAAAGTTATTTCTTTCATCATATATCTTGATTATTAGCTCTGTTATATATATCGTAGGCATATTCAGAGCTAAAAATTAACTTCACTAGTTTATAACATAGGAACTGGGGATTTTTCTGTCATATGATATAGGAACTTAGACTATAATATAGGTATATTCTGTAGTGCCTTATAGCATGGCGACTCTAGCAATACTGTATTATAACAAAGGGACTTTTCTACAATTTGAAATAGGAACTCTATTCTCCTCTGTTATAAAACAGGGTTTTGGGATGACTTTGAACACAGCCCAGGTGCTCTCCTGTGCTACATGACTATATTGGGACGTTGTGCTATGTTATAAATGAGTTTTTGCTTCTGTTGATATCTGTAACTCTACTGCGCCCTCCTAACATAGGATTCTCTACCCCGTTGTATGCCCTTAGTAGGTCTTCCAATAACACAGCCACTACTACGTGTGTCTTCCAATAACACAGCCACTACTACGTGTGTCTTCCAATAACACAGCCACACTCCAAAAGTCGAGGAGGTGAGTAAAAACTTTTTGGAGGCCAGACCTCTTGGCGTCAGGTCCTTGGAGGTATAATCACTTGGCTTACGAGCTGAGAGTTTTGTGTTTTTGGAGGCGAGAGATGAAGGAATGATATATTTTGGAGACCTGGCTGTTCAAAGCCCTCATACTGGCCATATATTTGAAGGCTCGACCTTAAAAAGGGTAAGTTATGACACTATTTAGGGACTAGACCTAAAACTCTGAAGTCCTTTCTGTACTTTAGGGGCAGTACTTAAAATTCATAGAATTTTAAAAGACTCTTAAAGCTTAATACACGTAAAAACACTTACGAGAATTCACCTCTTTGTACTTAATTAGCGGGAGTCTAGCATTATATTGACATCAAGGTGTCTTTAAGAGTGGAATTATGACCAAATAATACAGTTCTTTTTACTGGCACCGTCTGAAATGACGTCACTATTGGCGTAAATAGTGTAAATAAGTGTTTACACTGGCACCTGGAGGATGCGCGTTTACTGGCCAGAGTCACATGTAAGTGTGAGGGAAGAGGGATGGAGGGAGTGTGAGGGAAGAGGGATGGAGGGAGTGTGAGGGAAGAGGGATGGAGGGAGTGTGAGGGAAGAGGAATGGAGGGAGTGTGAGGGAAGAGGGATGGAGGGAGTGTGAGGGATGGAAGGAGTGTGAGGGATGGAGGGAGTGTGAGGGATGGAGGGAGTGTGAGGGACGGAGGGAGTGGGCGGGAGGGGAAGATGGCTGGCGAGGGCGTGACACCTGGACAAGTGGCTGGGTGGTAGATCTGACGTGGCCCACGATTTATGTTGACCAGCAACGTGCCCATCTTGTCCCCACCACACCCACCCATCCCTTCCCATCCCTCCCCTTCCCATGCTGAAACACAACGCCTCCCCTCCCATGCTCAGCTAACGCCTCCCCTCCCATGCTGAGCTAACGTCTCCCCTCCCATGCTGAGCTAACGCCTCCCCTCCCATGCTCAGCTAACGCCTCCCCTCCCATGCTCAGCTAACGCCTCCCCTCCCATGCTAAGCTAACGCCTCCCCTCCCATGCTCAGCTAACGCCTCCCCTCCCATGCTCAGCTAACGCCTCCCCTCCCATGCTCAGCTAACGCCTCCCCTCCCATGCTCAGCTAACGCCTCCCCTCCCATGCTGAGCTAACGTCCCATCCTAACACCCCCACCGCACTCTACACCACACACTCCTCGCTATACCTCCACACACTCTACCACATCCCCCCACCCCCCACCCAAGACGACCCCCTACCAAGATCACTTCCTTGGAGTGCGTTGAAATCTCCAAGGCCAGACACGCCATAAGGATGAATTTACCCCTCTAGGAATGGGGAATGACGCCCACTCGGGTACTCAAGAGGCAATACAGTGATAAGAGAATTATTTCCCCCCAGGTACAACATATCACCCAGAGATATCACCAAATGACCCCAGAGAAAACCCTCTCACCCCCAGAGACTGCCATATCACCGCCAGACATGACTGTATAACCTCCAGATATAACCCTATTACCCCAGATATAACCATATCACCCCAGATATAACCATATTACCCCAGATATAACCATATTCACCCCAGACATAACCATATAACCCCCGAATATAACTACATTCACTCACGCCGTTTCAGATACAATCATCACATCTAATACAAAGCCACCAACACCACCAGAACCCCCAGAGTACAACCCATTAGCACCCCTAAGAACCAGATCACCCCAGACACGTCCCCTGACTACACACACCACCTCTGACCCCCTTACCACCACCCATACAACCACGACATCCAAAACTTCCCCAGACACCACAGTCGCCTCCTGTATCTATTCCCCCCAGAGAGACCCCCTTACACCCACGTTGATAATAGCATCAACAATATACTATCTCAAACCATCGCAGATACCACACACCTCCATCACCACCATCACCACCATCACCACCATCACCACCATTACCACCATCACCACCATCACCACCATCACCACCATTACCACCATCACCACCATTACCACCATCACCACCATTACCACCATCACCACCATTACCACCATCACCACCATCACCATCATCACCACCACCACAATCACCACCATCACCACCACACACCACCACAGTCACCATCAACACCCCCATCACCCCCTCTCCCTTCCCCCCCATCACCCACACCACACGAGACACACCATCACAGTCCCCATTTCCTTCGCCCGGTCTCTTCACCATCCCCAATCACCTTCCAGGGAAAGGGACACACACACACACACACACACACACACACACACACACACACACACACACACACACGCACACACACACACACACAAGAGCCTATCCAGGTGGACGAGGTGGAGGAGGAGAAGACCACAGACGGCTGTGAAGTCGGGGGGGGGAGTTGTAGGCCTGGGAGGCACACACACACACACACACACACACACACACACACACACACACACACACACACACACACACACACCCCGGTCGACACAGCGAGCCTTCCTGCTATCTCCCAACCCAACGCCTTTGGAACCCACAAGCCAGCGACGTCTTCCATACCCATCGTTCGCTTTCGCTCCACCAATCCACCTCCACCACACTCCACCACCAACTGGGGAGGAGAAGGGAAGAGAAATAAAAAGCTAATCGAGATACAGTGTTAACGGGAGATGTGGTCGTTTATATGAGCTGATGACCTGTTGCCCTTAGGGTCTTGAGGAGCTTTACGTAGACGAGGTAGACGAGGTAGACGAGGTAGACGAGGATGGGTCGAAGCGCAGGCAGACGCGAACGAAAACCAAAGGGGAACGCAAGGCGTATAAAGCGGGGGGGGGGGGGGGGGTCCCCGTCAGTGTACTGGTGGGGGCTCTCGGGGTGGGGGGAGAGAGAGAGAGAGAGAGAGAGAGAGAGAGAGAGAGAGAGAGAGAGAGAGAGAGAGAGAGAGAGAGAGAGAGAGAGAGAGAGAGAGAGGCGGGGTGGGTGGGTCAGAGGGAGGGAGACAGACGACGGGTGTCGGCTGTTTGGGAAGTCCGTCTCGCTCAGATAGCTCTCTCACGTGCCTATATCTATACCAGCCAGGGTATACGATAGACACACACACACACACACATACATACACGCACACACAGACGCCTATGTACGTCCAGCGTACATGTGTATACATCTAAGGCCACGCCTCCAAAATCCCAGATAGTCACATAAGTCCACACGTATATTGACAGGTAGATGAACTGTTACTACTACCTCGTCTACCACCGCCATCCGAGGCTGACGACCAACCATACCAGCGACCAACCATGCCAGCGACCAAATCTGCGCGACGTAAAGATCTTTGGGGAAGAAGGCCTTCAGTACATGACGAATGGGCCTCTCCTCCAGCTCTTCCTCCACCACAACGTTACCTCACGAATCCCACGACGCACACCGGGCGTTAACCGATATTATCATCCGGAAACTACCGGATTATCGAGGTCACCGGGCGTTAACCGATATAATCTGTAAACTCCCGGATTATCGAAGTAACTGGGCGTTAACCGATATAATCTGTAAACTCCCGGATTATCGAAGTAACTGGGCGTTAACCGACGTAATCCGTAAACTCCCGGATTATCGAGGTTGCTCCTCGTAGGCGTGTGGGCGTAGGACTGAAGTTCACGTCAGGGAGGGTTCGACACCACAGGTTCAGGCAGGAGTGTTGGCGCGGGCAAGACCGGGTCAAACGAGGGAAGCTGGCGAACAAATACAACGCCACTGAACAGAACTCTTCGAGCGCTTGTGCCTGGCTCTGAAAGGCGCGCGCGAAAGTTGTGGGAGAGAGAGAGAGAGAGAGAGAGAGAGAGAGAGAGAGAGAGAGAGAGAGAGAGAGAGAGAGAGAGAGAGAGAGAGAGCATCAAAACGGCTAATCCTCGTGTGACGGGTCTCCACATAGCAACTACAGGAAGCGATAAAAAAAAGAAAAAAAAAATAAGCCAGGCGCGTGTCACGGATCCAAACTTTGGGCGTCGCAGAGAGAGAGAGAGAGAGAGAGAGAGAGAGGGTGGGGGGAAGGGGGGATGGGGAATCAAAACAATAGCTGTAGAACAGGAAGACGGACGGCAGCGTCAGAGAGGGATGACAGAAGACAGGTCATCTATCTGGACGATGAATGAGACAGAAAGGGCGTTAAATGGCACGTGAAGCGTCTGGGGTAAACCATGGAAAGTTTTGTGGGGCCTGGATGTGGAAAGGGAGCTGTGGTTTCGGTGCATTACACATGGCAGCTAGAGACTGAGTGTGAACGAATGTGGCCTTTGTTGTCTTTTCCTAGCGCTAGCACCTCGCGCGCGTGCGGGGGAGGGGGGTGCCATTTCATGTGTGGCGGGGTGGCGACGGAATGGATAAAGGCAGCATGTATGAATATGTACATGTGTATATATGTATATGTCTGCGTATGTATATGTATGTATACGTTGAAATGTATAGGTATGTATATGCGCATGTATGGGCGTGTATGTATTCATATGTATATGTGGGTGGGTTGGGCCACTCTTTCGCCTGTTTCCTTGAGCTACCTCGCTAACGCGGGAGACAGCGATAAAGTATAACACACACACACACAAATATATATATATATATATATATATATATATATATATATTAATAATAATGATGATAATAATAATGATAATAGTAATAACAACAACAATAATAATAATAATAATAATAATAATTTTTTTTTATTATACTTTGTCGCTGTCTCCCGCGTTTGCGAGGTAGCGCAAGGAAACAGACGAAAGAAATGCCCACCCCCCCCCCCCATACACATGTATATACATACGTCCACACACGCAAATATACACACCTACACAGCTTTCCATGGTTTACCCCAGACGCTTCACATGCCTTGATTCAATCCACTGACAGCACGTCAACCCCGGTATACCACATCGCTCCAATCACTCTATTCCTTGCCCTCCTTTCACCCTCCTGCATGTTCAGGCCCCGATCACACAAAATCTTTTTCACTCCATCTTTCCACCTCCAATAATAATAATAATAATTGTAAGAGAAGAGTTTCTCCATAATTCTTCCCGTTTTCTTTAAATCAAACCACAATTCAAAAAAAAATATTTTTTGTGTGTTCTGAAAAAAGGATGGTGCTGACGTCATCACCACTAAGACCTGTTGGCAGGCAGGGAGTGGGGTTGTGTCGGGCCAGCCAACACCAACTACAACCCGGACGCCACTGAGTTTAGGTTGTTATAAGCACAACCCCAACCCAAACGCAGCGCCATCACCAAGCCATTACGAAGGGCGAGGGATCATACACGAGATTTTTTATTTTCTAATCTTTAGATAGGATGAAGACTAATAAACTTTCATTTATTTTAGTATATCAAAATATCGCAAATATAGAATATAAATCGTTAAGAAAATTAGAATTAATTTTGTAGCTTTTTGATAATATCATTGCATAAAGAAATTAGAAAATTAAAGCGGGATTTGATCTGCCGTTGTGTGGGAGTGGTGGAGGTGGAGGAGGAGGAAGAGGTAGGGCGAGGGGGGAGATAGTGATGTTGGGGGTTGGGGAGGAGTTGGGGGGTGGGGAGCGTGCGTGCGTGCGTGCGTGCGGGGCGACCTCGCAAGGTCTCGGGTCACGCGTGGCTGCCCAGCTGCAGGGGCCCCGAGCACAGTGTGACGTCATGCATGACAGACCAATAGTGGCGGTGCATGATAATGCCTGCCGCAGGAGCTCTCCTCCTCCTCCTCCTCCTCCTCCTCCAGCTTCCCGCCACCACCATACACGTGAGTTCCGCCATGCATGACACGGGCGACCCTGATCTGCATCCTGATTGGCTCTTGACGCCAGGACGTCGCCGGGGCGCATTGGTGATTGGCTCCCGACGCGACGACGTTACCGATTTGCAGGGTGACTGGTTCCTGGCGACGGGGAGCTCCCGGGCTGCATAGTGATTGGCTGTTGACGCCAGGGCCTCGCTGATCTGCTTGCTGATTGGCTTAGAATACTGCCGTAGGTGACTGGTCAAGATTACCATAACATCGTATCATATATATATATATATATATATATATATATATATATAATCCCAGAATATATATCTATAAGTCACGGGAGGTCCTGCAGCTCCAAGGTTGCGCTACGCTCAGGAGCAGGGACAGGGTATACGCCTTTGGAATAAGAAGAGTGCGACTTTTCACTCGCGGTGTAACTTCAAGCAGGCAAAGTCCGGTAAATCCCCCCCCCCCCCTCTCTCTCTCTCTCTCTCTCTAATACAACACAGGCCTTGTTAGACTCTAGCCATGTTTGAAGGCGTGTCACACAGAGGGCGAGCCGGGCCGTCTTGGAAGGAGTGTCACACAGAGGGCGCACCGGGCCGTCTTGGAAGGCGTGTCATACAGAGGGCGCGCCGGGCCGTCTTGGAAGGAGTGTCACACAGAGGGCGCGCCGGGCCGTCTTGGAAGGCGTGTCATACAGAGGGCACGCCGGGTCGTCTTGGAACGCATGTCACACAGAGGGCGCGCCGGGCCGTCTTGGAAGGCGTGTCATACAGACGGCGCGCCGGGCCATCTTGGAACGCGTGTCACACAGAGGGCGCGCCGGGCCGTCTTGGAAGGCGTGTCATACAGAGGGCGCGCCGGGCCGTCTTGGAACGCGTGTCACACAGAGGGCGCGCCGGGCCGTCTTGGAAGGCGTGTCACACAGAGGGCGCACCGGGCCGTCTTGGAAGACGTGTCACACAAAGGGCGCGCCGGGCCGTCTTGGAAGGTGTGTCATACAGAGGGCGCGCCGGGCCGTTTTGGAAGGCGTGTCACACAAAGGGCTCGCCGGGCCGTCTTGGAAGGCGTGTCATACAGAGGGCGCGCCGGGCCGTTTTGGAAGGCGTGTCACACAAAGGGCGCGCCAGGCCGTCTTGTAACGCGTGTCACACAGAGGGCGCACCGGGCCGTCTTGGAAGGCGTGTCACACAGAGGGCGCGCCGGGCCGTCTTGTAACGCGTGTCACACAGAGGGCGCGCCGGGCCGTCTTGGAAGGCGTGTCACACAGAGGGCGCGGTACCAAATATGACATAGACGTATCCACGGGTCGTTGATTTATATGCGACCACGGAGGTCCCCCCCTCCCCCACACACGCCATATATGGAGCTTCTGCAGCTACGAGGCTGCACTCCAAGCAGGAGCAGGGTAATCATGGACTCCTTTGGAAACAAGTAGGCTCTCGACAAGACTTCTTTTCGTTCAATGACCATGGAACCACAAGGAAACGGAGTCCGGTAACACACACACACACACACACACACACACACACACATATATATATATATATATATATATATATATATATATATATATATATATATATATATACGTAAAAATGTGCACATGCCCTTGTCCTCAGGTACGTGTGTGTGTCTGTGTGTATTGTGTGTGTGTGTGTGTGTGTGTGTGTGTGTGTGTTGTCATCAATACACATCAGAGACAAATTACTGACCCAATACATCGCACATGACGGAAACAAACTTACTTTAATTCCGATCAGCGCCATTGTGTTGTCGACAACCCGCCAGGCAGACTAAGGCGACAGAGCAGCAGACGGAGTGAGTGAGTGAGTGAGTGAGTGAGTGAGTAGTGGAGAGAGAGAGAAAAAAGATAATACACAGCCGTAGATAATGATAACTTTCCTTGCCTAGAGCGTTCGGTTGGGGCGAGCCAAGGCTGCCGCCACCGCCGCCCGCCTCCGCCGCCGCCGCCTCACCTGTCGCCCGCGCTGGTGCCGCCTCTCCTGCCTGGCGCGTGGAGGGTGAGGAACCTACGCCAGGACGGCTTCAGCTCCACAACCAGCGTTCAGTTGGGATACGAGAGAGCTATGATGACTTACAAGATTGAACAGAAACTGTTAGATAGAACACTGTTCATTTATCTATACTCATTCTTATATCAATAAGGAGGTACAAACATATGATGCGAACAAGGAGTGATAAACGAACGATCATCACTTAGAGGAAAATTGGTGAAAATGCTACAAATCCACGGGGAAGGGTCTGGGCACGATTGTTACCTTCGTTCCTGAGGTGCGACCCCGGCCAGGATCCGACCCCGACGACGTGGCAACGTCGCCCGCTGCCCCGTGCGCGCACCTGCCAAACACCGACATACACCTCAACTATTGGTCACTTCTAAGTTATAAAATGTGCTACAAAATCCTTCAAATGAAATATATATGACAAAAAATACATAGAGATATCTGACTCTAGGTCTGGAGTGCAACAGAGAGCAGCGTGAAACGAGAAAAGGTCATGACCGTAAAAGTAAGCGTCGGGCACTCGGGCATGAGTCAAGCCCAGTTTTCGATGAATGGACTAGTCGGTGTGACCCAGGAGGCTTTTTTTTTTTTTTTTCCTATCTACAACCTTCCGCCCAAAACCACAGGAATGGGCATTATCGTCACTACCTGCCACGATTCCCGGCACCCGCCTGCTAGTGTCGTAAGCCTTCGGCCGCCGGGATGCGCACAACAACCACAGATGCCGACGCTTAATTGAGCCATCCACTCCCTATCGAAATTCACGATAACCAATTTCTCTTTAAATGTCTCTCTAAATCATCCACGTCTCTCACACGGCCTCCAGGTGAGTAGATGACATAGAAGAATTAATTAATAAGTAAATAAGATGGGGAAGAGAGGCTGGGTGACCTTGCTGGGAGAGGTACACTAAAGCATTTTTTTTTTTTTTCGATTGATTTGCGGGTCACGTGGGCCGACCGACCCATGGTATTCGCACGTGCAAAGGCTATTAAATCCCTCTTGCCCTCAGCCAAGGTGGACGACGACGCATCCGGCTGTTGCAAGATCCTGGTGCTGCTGGCGACGACCAGGCGACACGACCACCAACCAACACGACCACCGACCACCCAACGATGAAGAAGGGGGGGGTTGGTAGGGAACGACCACGTCAATGACGTGCCAGTTAACGACCAATTCAGTCGTTGGCGGGAGAGTAACCATGAGCTATAAGTCGTCGATGGCGGAGGAACGACTAGATACACTCACGACGACCTGTGTCAAGACGACGACCCCCCCACATCAGTCAACGAACCGCGCGACTGAACAACGACCATACACTCAGTACGACCTGCTGGGACGACCACACACCACGACCACGACCAGTCCAACGACATGGCCACGACCAGCTGGCACCTCCAAGTGGACGACTCCGTGACTACGCTAAGTCACGCCTCCTCTCAGACGACCCCCAGCTTCAGCCCACGCCCCTACACCCCCCCCAGCAACCAACCACGCCCACTCCAGCAACCAACCACGCCCACTCCAGCAACCCACCACGCCCAGTCCAGCAAACCCACCACGCCCACTCCAGCAACAACCCACCACGCCCACTCCAGCAACAACCCACCACGCCCACTCCAGCAACCCACCACGCCCACTCCAGCAAACCCACCACGCCCACTCCAGCAACAACCTACCACGCCCACTCCAGCAACAACCCACCACGCCCACTCCAGCAACCCACGGACGTGCCACTCACACGAGGTAGTGTGGGCCGGGGTGACGTGGGCGCCGGGGTGGGCCGGACGACGACCTCCCCCCCCCTCCTTCGTATCTAGAGAACGACCCCTGGAGTAGACTCCACAGAGAGAGAGAGAGAGAGAGAGAGAGAGAGAGAGAGAGAGAGAGAGAGAGAGAGAGAGAGAGAGAGAGAGTTTAAAGTCCAGTCGCCACACACACTCCCCCTCCCCACCCACTCTTCTCTTCCCCTCCCCACCGTGGCGACCCCTACCCCCCACTCATCTCCCCCTCCTCCCCTCCCCCCCTCCCCCTCCTCCCCAACATCCAGAAAGCCACACTTCCGGGTCACGGAGGACCCTCGTCCGACTCACAGAACCCATGACTCACACTGCACCACACTTTGAGTCCGGCTCTCTCTCTCTCTCTCTCTCTCTCTCTCTCTCTCTCTCTCTCTCTCTCTCTCTCTGTGTGACTCATACTTCGTAACCGGCTGACGTAGGACGCCGCTGACGTGCCTGACGCTGCTCTCTCTCTCTCTCTCTCTCTCTGGGGGGAGGGGGTTCGGTCGCCAGAGAGCTAACACGCCTCTGATGATGGTCGGGTTAGCTTACTCAGCTGGACGGCAAGGTTGGGAGGGAGGGGAGGGGAGAGGGGAGAGGCCGGGAGGGAGGAGGAGGGGGGGAGGTTTCAGGGGGTGGGAGAAATCCTTTAAAAGGGCGTGAGTATATTATTTTTTGGAGGGACATGGTCTTTCAGGGGTTGGGGGGGTCTTTTCAGGGGGGGGAAGTCTTTTTAGGGGGGTTTGAGGAGTCTCTTTTGGAGTGGGGAGTCTTTTTTTTTTTTTGGAGGGGAGGGATTCTGCAGGGTTTTGAGGTTGGAGTCTTCGGATTTGGAGGTGTCGGGTGTTGGGGGAAAACCTCCTATCTCAATGTCTTAAATGTCCATGATCTGTCTTAAGCACTGGTGGAAATCTCTGTTACCGGTCCCGTTATCGGCTGATATATATATATGAAACAGAACAACAGTAACAGCTGAGGTAACAGGAGTCCCAACGGTAACCCACGAGCGACAGTGACATGAGAAAAAACAGCTGTGGCAGTGAGAGCACTAACCTC